>NC_141022.1:61972500-62217500 GCF_052040795.2 Danio rerio | reverse complement strand
TCCTGCGTCTGTGAGCTCGGGTCCGACTGCTGAAGCCAACGGTGACGGCTGGAAACGAGGATCTCACAGGGAGATTCACCGAGTGGAGCGAGAGAGAGACAGACTCCCGGAAGGAGAAGAGGAAAACTCTGCGCTCTTGTCTGAAACCGCCTCCAACTACTTCCAGTGCAGTAACAGCGGACTGGTGCCTAAAACCTCCATCAATGGCGGTGGGACACACCTGCGCGGACAGGTCATCTGACGGACACACACTCTGACAATAATTCGTCATTATTCACTCATATAAACCTGCGTGACCGCTTTAAGACTCTGTCCACATGAAGACGGGAATTTTTTAAATCACACTTTATAATAATAATAATAATATTAATAATACCTTTTATTTATAGGTGTCTTTCAAACCACTCACGGACAGCTTACAGCATATTGCACGCACATCATTAAAATGCACGCAGTAAAAATAACAATCAGCATAAAATTAAACCAGCAAATCATTAAAAGCTATCCTGAACAGAAACATTTTTATCTGAGATTTAAAATTGGAAATAGAGTCCATCTGGCGAATGTGCAAAGGCAGGGAGCTCCATAACTCTGGTGCTGCACAACTAAAAACCCTGCCACCAAATGACTTCATCTTAAAGTGTGGGATAGATAACAGTTCAGCAGAAGATGATCTCAGTGAGTGCAAAGTAGTGTACCAATGATGTTATGAAGAGCTTTGTATGTTGAGAGGAGGAATTTGTATGGTATACGATAGTGAACATGGAGCCAGTGCAGGTGAAAGAGAATTGGAGTGATTCACAGCATGCGGGCTGTGACTATCCTAGCTGCTGAATTCTGAATTACCTGTAGTCTATGAAGTTGCCTATTAGGGATGCCAGATAGGAGAGAGTTACAGTAATCAATCCGTGATGTAAACTCTGAACTGCAAATTCCCATCACGTGACTGCATGAGACTAATCAAAGATCAAAACATAACTGCAACGAAACTGCAACTTATCCAGGTTTATGGTATCTAAAACACAGTATTGGTGTAAAATTCATTGAAACTTATCTGGCTAGCCAGTTAATCCAGCTTCATAGTACCTAAAATCCAGTATTAGTGCAAACTTAACTGCAACTTATCTGGGATTTATGGTATCTAAAACGGTATTGATGTAAAATAAATTGAAACTTAACTAGCTAGCCAGTTAATCCAGCTTCATGGTACCTAAAACCCAAGATTAGTGCAAACTAAACTGAATCTTAACCAAATTATCCAGCGACGTGGTATCTAAAACCCAAGATTAGTGCACACTAAACTGCAATTTATTCAGTTTTATGGTACCTAAAACCTAGAATTGGTACAAAATAAACAAATTTAATTGGCTAGCCAGTTAATCCGGGTTCATCGTACCTAAAATCCAGGATTAGTGCAAACTAAACTGCAACTTATCCAGGTTTATGGTATCTAAAACACAGTATTGGTGTAAAATAAACTAGCTAGCCAGTAAATCCAGCTTTATGGTATCTAAAACCTGAGATTGGTACAAACTAAACTTGAACCTAAACCAATTTATCCAGCTTCATGAAATCTAAAACCCAAAATTTATACAAACTGAGCTAGAAATTACCTGGCTAACCAACTTATCCAGCTTCATGGTAACTAAAATAAGAATTGGTGTAAAATTCACTAAAACTAAACTGGCTAGCCAGTTAATCCAGCTTCATAGTACCTAAAATCCAGTATTAGTGCAAACTTAACTGCAACTTATCTGGGATTTATGGTATCTAAAACGGTATTGATGTAAAATAAATTGAAACTTAACTAGCTAGCCAGTTAATCCAGCTTCATGGTACCTAAAACCCAAGATTAGTGCAAACTAAACTGAATCTTAACCAAATTATCCAGCGACGTGGTATCTAAAACCCAAGATTAGTGCACACTAAACTGCAATTTATTCAGTTTTATGGTACCTAAAACCTAGAATTGGTACAAAATAAACAAATTTAATTGGCTAGCCAGTTAATCCGGGTTCATCGTACCTAAAATCCAGGATTAGTGCAAACTAAACTGCAACTTATCCAGGTTTATGGTATCTAAAACACAGTATTGGTGTAAAATAAACTAGCTAGCCAGTAAATCCAGCTTTATGGTATCTAAAACCTGAGATTGGTACAAACTAAACTTAAACCTAAACCAATTTATCCAGCTTCATGAAATCTAAAACCCAAAATTTATACAAACTGAGCTAGAAATTACCTGGCTAACCAACTTATCCAGCTTCATGGTAACTAAAATAAGAATTGGTGTAAAATTCACTAAAACTAAACTGGCTAGCCAGTTAATCCAGCTTCATAGTACCTAAAATCCAGGATAAGTGTAAACTAAACTGCAATTTATCTGGGTTCATGGTATCTAAAACAGTACTGATGTAAAATAAATTGAACCTAACTAGCTAGCCAGTTAATCCAGCTTTATGGTATCTAAAACCTGGGATTGGTAAAATCTAAACTTAAACCTAAACCAACTTATCCAGCTTCATGGTACCTAAAACCCAAAATTAGTGCAAACTTAACTGAATCTTAACCAAATTATCCAGCTTTGTGGTATCTAAAACCCAAGATTAGTGCACACGAAACCGCAATTTATCCACTTTTATGGTACCTAAAACCTAGAATTGGTGCAAAATAAACTAAAACTTAACTGGCTGGCCAGTTAATCCGGCTTCATAGTACCTAAAATCCAGGATTAGTGCAAACTAAACTGCAACTTATCTGGGTTCATGGTATCTAAAACGGTATTGATGTAAAATAAATTGAAGCTTAACTAGCTAGCCAGTTAATCCAGCTTCATGGTATCTAAAGCCTGGGATTGGTACAAACTAAACTGAATCTTAACCAAATTATCCAGCTTTGTGGTATCTAAAACCCAAGATTAGTGCACACTAAACTGCAACTTATCCAGGTTAATGGTACCTAAAACCTAGAATTGGTGCAAAATAAACTGAAACTTAACTGGTTAGCCAGTTAATCCGGCTTTATCGTACCTAAAATCCAGGATCAAAATCAAAGATCAAAACATAACCTTTCTGGACGGAAATGTAAAATATGAAACAATCGCTCGCTGTAAGTGTATAATCATCTTATTTAATCCCACTATACGACAGAATTATGCATGCTCAAACTCTAGTGTGACCGCTGCATAAGTGTTATCCCTGCATAAAGGCTTTTATCGACCCCTGTTGGTTCGGCGTGCCCTTAACATGCATCACTGTGCAGTTTTGCCATTTTATGTAGACGGAGACTGTTTATTTCTTTAACGTAAGTGTGAAAAACTGTTTATAAAAATACCCATGTACATGTGGACATTGCCTGCGGTAACAAAAACTGTAGACACACTTTAAAAATGTAATTCAAAACATTAATAAAAACGACATAGAATATGAATGACACTTAAGTAATGCTGGTGCATGTTAAAACGTTTGATGTTAAATATGCATTATTAAATGTTGAATGAACTTTTAAGGTATTGAAGTATTGTTTATATTCGGTTATTAATGTTTTCAGATGGTAAAGTGTTTAACGTGAGGTGAACAGCCCTTGATCAACGTCTGATTTGTTGCATTATATCAATTTTTTTTTTTCTGTAGTGTTTTATGGAAGGAAAGTCATGCAGGTTTGGAGCAATATAATGATTGAATAAATGAGGTCCGCTTTTGGATATTTTACCTTAGTTTGTCTGGATCACAGTGAACTCCAGTGATATAATTGTGATATATATATATATATATATATATATATATATATATATATATATATATATATATATATATATATATATATTTATATTAAATAATAAATTCAGAGATGTAAATGTATATATGGATCTCCTAAACCACAGTTTTGCAGATCATTAATCACTCTGGTTTGGACTCGTTCTACCTCTGCATTCCTCAAACCGAGTTGTCTTTTTTTAGATCAATGATATTATTACTATTCAAAGGTTTTGATCATAGTGTATCTGGTTATGCAACTAAATAAGAAATCTCTTTTACTAATTATTGCTACTGTAAAGACGTGATGTATTAACATGGATGTCCAGCATATCTGATGACTGTTTTATTTACTTTTGTATGATATAGTTTAGTTCTCCAGGATCTACCTGGATAGTACTATTTTAACTGTGGACTAATTAATTACAGTATTGCACTATTTGTAAATGTTACTGTAAATTTGTGCTATCGGTGGTGTTTTTTACTCTAGTGTTAATAGTCAGATCTTGACGGCTGCATATACTGCTTTTTTTACTAGTCTTAATCAACTTTAAAAAGGGTTACGGTCGTCATTTTTGAGTTAGTTATATTAAATTACTTTCCAGAAGTGCCCGTCCAACAAGGGGACGATCTCAAAGGGATTATGAAAATATCTGCAAAATATTTCGGAGAATGTTTCAGAGCGTTCCAGTAATGTTTGCAAAAAAATAACATGGAAAACTGCTTTGAGACCTGTATAACAACGAAAAACGTTTATGCACATTTTCATAACTTAAGCAGAACATATTTCTGTTTGTCAGACAGTCATAACAGTTCTGTAAAACTATTTCCTGTTAATGCAATCGGCCTGTGAAGTTAATAATAATTTAGCATTTTAGTGTATATTCTCAATGCAAACTGTTGGTGTACTAGTGATTATACAAACGAACAACACTGTATTGAGCTGTGAAGATCTTTATTAAATGCAAATGTGAACTGAAGGCTCGTTGATTGGCAGTTTGTGTTTTTGGACTGACGGAAGGCACTGATTGGTCATTGTGTGTGTTTCACCTATATGTTCGCGTGTGTATTAAGATGGATCTTCGGGGGCCTGTATTATAAAGCCGGTTTGCCAGTTAAGTATGTTTAGTTTGCACTTAGCCTGGGTTTTAAGTATCTTGAAGTCAGATCAATGCTTCTGTGACCTGTTGCATGAAGCTAGATGCCAAACTGAGTTCCAAAGGTAATACATCATACAGACGTATGTGAGGTATGTTACCATGGCAACAAAGAATGATGAAAGCCAAGCTACCTTCATGCTTTACTGTAAAAATGCTGGGTTCCACACAATTCCTCCAGGTTGTCTGAACACAAATCTTATTACGTTAGCTTTGTACAAATGTAGGTGGATTGAACAAAACAATTTGGTTGTCTAATTAGCAGCAAGTCATTTTTGTTTGTAAACCAGGGTTTGGTGCAAACTTAACTGGCTAGCCAGCTTATTCAGCTTCTTCGAAACTAACATCCAAGATTAATACAAACTAAACTGAAACTTTACTTACTAGCCAGTTAATCAGACTTCATGGTACATAAAACCCATAATTAGTGAAAACTAAACTGCAACTTAACCAATTAATCAGTTGTAAGTCTTCGTGCATTTGTGTGTATTAAGATGGAACTTTTGGCGCCTGTTTTATGAAGCCGGTTAGCATGTTAAGTTTGTTTAATTTGCACCAACCCTGGATTTTCAGTACGTTGAGGCCAAAATTTACCATCATCATTTATGGAATTTAAAACCTCGGATTAGTGCAAAGTAAACTGAAATTTAACTGGTTAGCCACCTCATTCAGCTTCATGGTATCTAAAACCCAGATTTGGTGTAAACTAAACTGGCAGTGGCCAGCCAGTTAATCTGGATTTACAGTTTTAAAAAACCCAGGATTAGTGCAAACTAAACAAACTTAATTGGCTAGCCTGGTTATCCAGCATCATGGTACATAAAACCCAGGATTATTGCAAACTAAACTGCAACCAATTTATTTATTTATGCTTTATAGTACCTAAAACCCAGAATTAGTGCAATATAAACTGTATCTTAACCACTTTATCCAGCTTCATGGTACCTAAAACTTGGAATTGGACCAATATATACTAAAACTTCACTGGCTAGCCAGCTTTTCCAGCTTCATAGTACCTAAAACCCAGGATTGGCTCAAACTAAACTGCAACTCATCTGGGTTTATGGTTCATTCTAAAACAGAGTATTGGTTAAAATAAATTAAAACTTAACTAGCCAGTTAACCAGGCTTCATGTCATCTAAAACCCAGGATTGGTGCAAACTAAACTTTAACCCAAACCAACTTATCCAGCTTCATGAAACCTAAAACCCAATATTTGTACAAACTAAACTAAAACTTAACTAAATAGTTCATACTATCTAAAACCTAGATTTGTTGTAAAATAAGCTGAAATTTAACTGGTTGTGGCTAGCCAGTTAATCCAGCTTCATAGTACCTAAAATCCAGGATTAGTGCAAACTAAACTGCAACTTATCTTCTGGGTTCATGGTATCTATAACAGTATTGATGTAAAATAAATTTAAACTTAACTAGCTAACCAGTTAATCCAGCTTCATAGTATCTAAAACCTGACATTGGTACAAACTAAACTGAATCTTAACCAAATTATCCAGCTTTGTGGTATCTAGAACTCAAGATTAGTGCACACTTAACTGCAACTTATCCAGTTTTATGGTACCTAAAACCTAGAATTGGTGCAAAATAAACTGAAACTTAACTGGCTAGCCAGTTAATCTGGCTTCATCGTACCTAAAATCCAGGATTAGTTCAAACTAAACTGCAACTTATCCAGGTTTATGGCATCTAAAACACAGTATTGGAGTAAAATTTATTGAAACTTATCTGGCTAGCCAATTAATCCTGCTTCATAGTACCTGAAATCCAGGATTAGAGCAAACTAAGCTGCAACTTATCTGGGTTCATGGTATCTAAAACAGTATTGATGTAAAATAAATTTAAACTTGACTAGCTAGCTTCATGTTATCTAAAACCTGGGATTGGTACAAACTAAACTTGAACCTAAACCAACTTATCCAGCTTTATGGAACCTAAAACCCAAGATTAGTGCAAACTAAACTGAATCTTAACCAAATTATATAGCTTTGTGGTATCTAAAACCCAAGATTAGTGCCCAATAAACTGCACCTAATCCAGTTTTATGGTACCTAAAATCTAGAATTGGTGCAAAATAAACTTCATGAGAAAAAGCTTCATGGCTTCATGGTACTAGTTAGTCAGTTAAACCGGCTTCATAGTACCTAAAATTTAGGATAAGTGCAAACTAATCAAACGTAAACAACTAATCCAGCTTCATGGTACCCAAAACTCAGGATTGATACAAACTAAACTGAAACTTAACTGGTTAACCAGCCTATCCAGCTTCATGGAACCTAAAGCCCAGGTGTGTGTGATAGATCAGGTGTTGATGTGTGTGTGTGTCAGCTATAGTTCTTCATGTGTGTGTGTGTCCTGCGGTGGATCTTCTGGTGTGTGCGCAGGTTGCTCTGCTGTGAGAAGTGTTTTCCACAGGTTGTACAGCTGAAGGGTTTCTCTCCGGTGTGTATGCGTCTGTGCATCTGCAGGTGACTGAAACGGTCGAAGCTTTTCCCACAGAACGAGCAGATGAACCACTTCTCCTGCACGCCGTCCCTCCGCTGCGCCGCTTCCCTCGTCATAAACACATGTCTGCTGCTGCTGGGCGTCTGTTCATGATCCTGAACGTGTGCAACATCAGGGAAATCTCTGACCGGCTGCGCGAGTTCTGCTTTTTCAGCCCATGAGTTCTGCATCACAGACTCAAAACTGACGCTGTGGAAGGTTTGTGTGCTGTCGACGGATGTAAATGAGCATGTGTGTGCTTTTGCAGGAATAGCAGAGCAGTGCGGATCCTCAGCAAACTCGGTGTTTTCCTGGAGATCTTCATCTGTTGGTAAGGTCTGCTTGGTGTCTGCGTGGATCAGTATGCTGAACTCTTCCTCAATGTTGTCATCATCATCTTCATCTCCTCTTTCTGAACTGTAGATCTGTGCGTGCGTTTCCACACTGGAAGGGTTTTCATTAGGTTTATGGTTTGTCTGGTTGTCGTCTAGATTTCTGTGGAGATGAAGATGAGCTGCTGCAGGTTTCTGAATGAGACAGCCTGTGGAGAAACAAAACAAAAACACTGAAACCACTTTCGATGAAATACTAGGATATACACTCACCGGCCACTTTATTAGGTACACCTTACTAGTACTGTGTTTGACCCCCTTTTGCCTTCAGATCTGCCTTAATCCTTTGTGGCGTAGATTCAACAAAGCACTGGAAATTTTCCTCAGAGATTTTGCTCCATATTGACATGATAGCATCACACAGTTGCTGCAGATTTGTCGGCTGCACATCCATGATGCCATTCGTGGCAATTACATCCTAAAGCTGCTCTATTGGATTGAGCTCTGGTGACTGTGGAGGCCATTTGAGTACAGTGAACTCATCGTCATGTTCAAGAAACCAGTCTGAGATGATTGAGCTTTATGACATGCTGCGTTATCCTGCTGGAAGTAGCCATCAGAAGATGGAGACACTGTGCTCATAAAGGGATGGACATGGTCAGCAGCAATACTCAGGTAGGCTGTAGCGTTGACACCATGCTCAATTGGTACTAATGGAAAATCCAAGTAGATCAGCAGTTTCTGAATTACTCAGAGCAGCCCGTCTGACACCAAATATCTATGTGCTCCTTTGAGAATGTTAATTCTGTGTCGGAATGTCTGTCCGACTCCGGCGCTAGCGTTTATAGTCTTTCATCCCCTTTTATATGCTTGAACAACTAAATAAATGCTTATGTGTATTTAACTTATTTTTAATTTTATTATTCGACGTTGTAAACTGAACCTTATTACATAGAAAATTGACACATTAACCTTTCACCGGCAGTTAATTATTAGCTGGAAAGCACTAGCTGGAAGTGCATCAACATACTGAAATAAAAGTCTCACAACTTCCGGTTCACTCGGACTAAATGTTAAATCAATAATAAAAGTAGGCTAATCATTTCTGCGCTAGCTATATCATTAATCACCTTGTGGATGCTGAACGCGGTAAGTAGTTTCCGCTTCACCGTTTCCAGCGGCGGGCTGTGCGCTGGGCGCGGGCTGCTGGAGTGTTTCCGCTGCCTTGAGTCTCCGGTTGAGCTCGTGAATCTGCGCGTCCCGCTGTTTAATCTGCAGCCGCAGGAGCTTCAGGCTCTCCTCGTGTAGACGGAGGATCTCCAACACCGCGGACTCCAGCACCGCCTTCAGCCTGCTCTCAAACACCGACATGATCAGCATCAGCAGCCCGGAGGACTTCCATCCGTTTACCGGGTTGTCGCTAGAAGGTATACAGCTGTGGCCGGAAGTTGATGAGAATAATTTATATTATTTATTAAATTACGTATTAAATTGTATTTTCTTAACGTCTACCCCAACCCTCTCAGTAATGTGTTAATTATACCGAGTTTTATTCGTATTATTTATTAACCAATATTTTATTAATTTCTAACCCTCACAGTAATGTAAAACAGAATATTATTCATATTATTCATTAAATTACTCATCAAATTTTATGAATGTCCCGACCAACCTGTAAAAACAGTAATTATACCCATTATATTATTTATTAAATTGTATTTTGAGTATCTACCCAACCCTCACAGTAATGCAAAACTATTATGTGTGTGTGTGTGTGTGTGTATATATATATATATATATATATGTATATGTATATATATATATATATATATATATATATATATATATATATATATATATATATATATATATATAATTTTATTTTTTTCCCTATCCCTAACTTACCATAAGCCTCACAGTAATCTCTAGAAACATATATACACAAGAGTATTATCCGTATTATTATTTAAATTACCCAATAAATTGTATTTTATTGACGCATACCTCCACCCTGCACGCAACCCTCACAATAATGAAAAAATATGAATTATTGTTGTACAGTGTCTCATAAATTCTTATATTTACGTGTGTATCCACAGCTGTATCCCTTCTAGACTTCACCGTTTATTTACCGAAGGATGAGAACGGAGCACTTCCTGCTTCAAGCGCAGACGCCGTAAACAGCGTAGAAAAAGAGCGCACACAAATACTGCCAGTCATTTAAAGAGACATTCACTCAATTTAAATTAATCTGCTCATCCTTTACTTGTTATGAGTTTCTTTCTTCTTTTAAACCGCAAAGCAGATATTTTGAGAAATGTTAGAAAATTGTAACTGTTGACTTGTACAGTATTTGTTTTTACTACAATGGAAGTCAATGGTTACATGTTTTTAGCTTTCTTCAAAATATCTTCTTATGAGCTATAATGAAGAAGCTAATAAAAAAGTTTAAAACCACTAGAGGGTGAGTAAAAAGTGAGTACATTTTTAAGTTTTGGGGTGAACCATCTTGTGAAGGCTGAATGTGTACTGTAAGTTCCACTATTATACCGTACATGAAAAAAATATAGTAATTGCTATATTGTTTATTTGAACCATACTGTATAAATGATAGTATTTACAACATTTGATGCTTCAGCATACTGTAGTATTACTATAGTGAACAGATAAACTGTAATAAACACTGTAATATTGTGGTGTATTGTAGTGTAATATTCCCTATAGTTGGAGAAAAATACAGTATTGGGTTATTTTTGATTATGTAACGGAGGCCAGCTAGCGAAGTGCTGTGCAGGTAAATCTCACTCCTCTGACCCCTAAAGTTGCTCTAGCAACAGATGCTAGAGGCTATGGTCTTTAGCCTTTTCGTCAGAGCAATTGAGTCCCATATAAAGAATCGTATTGTACCGGTTCGAGCCCAGCTCAGAGCGGGTTGGGTGCAGTAGGACCGGTGGGTTACACCTATATTAAGTTTTGCGTTACCATAGCAACTGTAGAATCACCATCACAGATCTAATACTTTAGTTGTTGCATTACCATAGCAACTGGAAAATCGCCACTACAGACCAATTACTTGTTGTGTCGTCATAGCAACTGTAGAATTGCCACAACAGATCTATTACCATAGTTGTTGCATTACCATAGCAACTGTAGAATCACCACAACAGATCAATTACAATAGTTATGTTACCATAGCAACTGAAGATTCGCCAAAGCAGACCTATTACCATAGTTGTTGCATTTCAATAGAAACTATAGAATCACCATGACAGCTCAATTACTGTAATTGTTACCATAGCAACTGTAGAATCACCATGACAGATCAATTACTGTAATTGTTACCATAGCAACTGTAGAATCACCATGACAGATCAGTTGTTGTAACTGTTACCATAGCAACTGTAGAATCACCATGTCAGATCAATGACTGTAATCATTACCATAGCAACTGTAGAATCGCCGCGAAAGATCGGTTACTATAGTTCATTGGTTCTCAAACTTTTTTCATCAAGTACCACCTCAGAAAAAAATTGTCGCTCCAAGTACCACCAAAATGAGCAGTATTGAAATACAGTAGCGTAGTAGCCCCAGTAAAGCAGCTACAACTCTGCAAAGTTAAAAACGTGCCAGATTACCTCAGAAATATAGGCTACATGTCATATATGGCATATTATATATATCATTTTTGATCAATTTTGAAATGTGTATGGCATGTACATGACTTATTTCATTCCTTCGCGTACCACTAGAAGGAAGCCTGCGTACCACTAGTGGTACACGTACCACAGTTTAAGAACCATTGCTATAGTTGTTGTGTTACCATAGCAACTGAAGAATCACCATGACAGATCAATTACTGTAATTGTTAACTTAGCAACTGTAGAATCACCATGACAGATCAGTTATTGTAACTGTTACCATAGCAACTGTAGAATCACCATGATAGATCAATTACTGTAATCGTTACCATAGCAACTGTAGAATCACCACGAAAGATCAATTACTATCGTTGTTGCGTTACCATAGCAACTGAAGAATCACCATGACAGATCAATTACTGTAATTGTTGCGTTACCATAGCAACTCAAGAATCACCATGACAGATCAATTACTGTAATTGTTTCCATAGAAACTGAAGAATCACCACCTCAGATAAATTACTATAGCAACTGGAGAATCAATACAACAGATCCATTGCTGTAGCTGTTACCATAGCAACTGTAATCACACAACAGATCAGTTACTATAGTTGTTACCATAGCAACTAAATCACCATAACAGATCGATTACTGTAGTCGTTGTGTTACCATAGCCATTGTAGAATCACCACAGCATTTAATTCTGAACGCAGACACACAAAATGTGTTTATTACTGAAATTACGAAAGACGCAGAAAATAGCTGTTTCATGAAAATGTTTATTTAAATTGCTACAATAAACACACAAAAAGCTGAAAACTAGACTTAATCATTTGATGATAATCGAAGCTCAATGTAAGATTCAGGAGGCGGAGACAGTCAAAAATGGCTATAGTGGTCGTTAAGATAATCATTTCAAGAATCATGTCCCTAAATACACGTACAATCATTATCTTAGAGATAAAGTGATAACATTTGTTATTCAAATGGTTTAAATTTTTTTCAATGAAAAATAATATTAGGTTTATCTTGGAGATGTGAAATGTACCTGTAAATTTTAGAATTACTCACATTTAGAAATGAATGCAGATTATACTTGTAATAATTACAATGATGAATCCATATGTAATATTGGATGTATAATTTTCTAGTTGTGACATTTAAAAATGGGAAAAAGCAATTGTTAATGAAATATATATATATATATATATATATATATATATATATATATATATATGAATAAAAAAACATGACATTAGATTTTAAATGTATTATGTAGACTTTTGCATTTAATCCACTTTTAATGCACATGATTGGCTGTAAATAGTTAGCAGTCTTCTAAATATATAGGATATCAAACAACTTACTATTATTAAAATGTCATGTAAAGTGCTTGGCATTATATTCCAATAACGCCAACAAAAAATCATTATTTTTAACTTGTTTTAAAGTATAAGATAATTCTTTAAAAAAGTTCAAACAGAATCAGCAAATCACCATTTCTAAATCTTTAATTCAATCATGCAGACAAATAACACATGGCACACACAACACAGGATTTAATACAGCTTGAAAACAAATGAAATACAAAAATATGATTCCAGAAGTATAAGAAAAACACTGCAATGTCCCGCAGTCACGAGCTGTGTTTCCATCTAAAGGTGTGAATTAGATTCATGCGCAAAACTGAAATATTGCATAAACATTAATATAAAGCAGGGTTTCCATCCAATCAGAAACAAAAGAAAACAAAACATCACTTCCTGCTAAGCTTGCACAAATATTGCTCAGAGAAGTGTACTTTCATGCGTTGGGAGAAGACACTGTGCTCTTTTTCTTCTCTAATACAGGAGTTGCGTCTCAAGTTATATAGTTAAATGAGCCTACTATAGTTGTCGTGTTACCATGGCAACTACAGAATCACCACAACAGACCAATCACTGTAGTTGTTGTTTAACTATGGCAACAGCAGAATATACACAATGGTTCAATTACTGTAGTTGTTGGGATACCATGGCAACTATAGAATCACCACAACAGATCAGTTACTGTAGTTGTTACCATGGGAACTATAGAATCGCCACAATGAATCAGTTACTGAAGATGTTGTGTTACCATGGCAACTATAAAATAAAATCGCTATTACAGATCAATTACTGTAGTTGTTGTGTTTTCATGGCAACCATAGAATTACCACAATAGATCAATTACTCAACTTGCGTTACCATGGCAACAATAGAATCGCCACAACAGATCAATTACTGTAGTTGTTGTGTTACCATGGCAACCATAGAATTACCACAGTGGATCCATTACTCAACTTGTGTGACCATAGCAACTGTAGAATCACCACAACAGATCAATTACTGTAGTTGTTGTGTTACCATGGCAACTATAGAATCGCCACAATGAATCAGTTACTGAAGTTGTTGTTACTATAGCAGCTATAGAATCTTAACAACCATCAATTACTGTAGTTGTTGTTACCATGGCAACCATGAAATTACCGCTATGGATCAATAACTCAACTTGCATTACCATGGCAACAATAGAATCGCCACAACAGATCAATTACTGTAGTCGTTGTGTTACCATGGCAATTATGGAATCAACACAATGGATCAGTTACTCAACTTGTGTTACCATGGCAACTATAGAATCACCACAACAGATCAGTTACTGTAGTTGTTATCATGGCAACTATAGAATCACCACAATGAATCAGTTACTGAAGTTGTTGTGTTACCATGGCAACTACAAAATCGCCACAACAGATCAATTACTGTAGCTGTGTTACCATGGCAACTATAGAATCACCACAATGGATCAGTTACTTAACTTTTGTTACCATGGCAACTATAGAATCGCCACAACAGATCAATTACTGTAGTTGTTTTGCCATGCCAACAATAGAATCGCCACAACAGATCGATTACTTTAGTTGTTGTGTTACCATAGCAATTATAGAATCACCACAATGGATCAATTATTCAACTTGTTACCATGGCAACTATAGAATCGTCACAATGGATCATTTACTCAACATGTTACCATGGCAACTATAGAATTACAACAACAGTTCAATTACTGTTGTTGTTGTGTTACCATGGCAACTATAGCATCAGCACAACAGATTAATTCCTACGCTTGTAATTTATTGCAATATTCCAAAGTGCGCATAAAAATAAAAGGATGGAAACTGCGGTTTACTCCTCCACCGTCATCATCACCTGTTCTCCCAGGCGTCTGTGTGCATGCGCTGGTGTGATTTGAGGCTGGATCTCTGTGTGAAGCGCTTCCCGCACTGCGCGCATTGATACGGCTTCTCTCCGCTGTGCACGACGGCGTGTCGGATGAGATTGCAGTGTTTGGTGAAGCTGCGTCCGCACTGCGCGCAGGAGAAGGGCTTTTCTCCGGTGTGGCTGCGCAGATGCTCCTTCAGCTGACTGAAGCGACTGAAGTTTTTGCGGCAGAACGTGCAGCTGTAGCGCTTCACTTCCACACTGGAGTGCCAGTGAGTCCGCAGCCTCCGCACGCTCGCGCTCACACCACACATGGAAGCCTCGTCTCGCTCTCCCGCATTGAACTCCATCTGTGTGTGATCGTCTGATTGTGCATGTGTGTCTTCTTCATGCTGGAGGGGTTGTTCTGCTGGTGTGTTTTCTAGCTGGACGTCGATGGGATGTTCAAAGGTCCAGTGCTGGTGGTTTTCTTCTTCAGCTTTAACCTGGAGCTCCACACACTCCTCCTCTTCCTCTTCATCTTGTTTTATAGGCTCTGTTGACGTCTGTGTGTGTGCAAAGAGTGTGTTTTGGATTTCCAAAGCACCAAAATCTGCATTTGGGATCTCTGTGTTGTGCTCAGTGGGAATCTGCTGTTCGGTGCCTGTGTTACACACAAAAAACTGAGGATGAGTCCCTTTAAGGCAGGTCTGTTCTCTTGATGGCCATCTTTGTATTCAGTTCAACTCATCTTCATTTCTATAGCACTTTTAATTAAATGGTAAATCAGAAAACGTTGCTTTATTCATTTATTTATTTATGTATACCTGCTGGTTCCTGTTCCTGTTTGATTTCTGGAGCTCTGATTTCATTCTCCAGTGAACAGACGGACTGCAAAACACAAGAACAGACGGATCAGAGTTCAGTTTATTCACATTCATCAAACATGAAGGGTAAAAGTAATAAGACACATGACACCAAAAAAAAAGCTTTTACACTGACTGGCCACTTTATTAGGTACACCTTTCAAACTGCTTGTTAACTCAAATTTCCAGTCAGCCAATCACATGGCAGCAACACATGACAGCTGCAGTTTAAACTGAGCATCAGAATGGGGAAGAAAGGGGATTTAAGAGACTCTGAACGTGGCATGGTTGTTGCTGCCAGATGGGCTGCTCTGAGTATTTCAGAAACTGCTGATCTACTGAGATTTTCACGCACAACCATCTCTAGGGTTTACAGAGAATGCTCCAACAAAGAGGAAATATCCAGTGAGCGGCAGTTCTGTGGGCGCAAATGCCTTGTTGATGAGGCCAGAGGTCAGAGGAGAATGGCCAGACTGGTTCCAGCTGATAGGAAGGCAACAGTAACTCAAATGAGCACTCGTTACAACCGAGCTCTGCAGAAGAGCTTTTAAAGCTCCTCTGGATGTGTGTGTGTGTGTGTGTGTGTGTGTGTGTGTTCATCCTCACCTGCTGGATGCTGAGCGTCTGATCTGGGGTCTGTTCTTGATCTCTGTTGTTCTTGAGCGGAGCAGAAAATCGGTCTGATGTTCCACAAATCCACACTGGAACACACACACACACACACACACACACACACACTCTTATCCTCTTGACTACATAAACTATCTTACTGGAATCTATAAGCAGATGAGCAAGTCAATTTGTGTGTGTGCATGTGTGTAGCATGGTGTGTAGTATGCATTGTGCATCTAACCTCTCCTCCTGCAGACTCTCCGTCCATTCATACACACACACACACACACACACACACACACACACACACACACACACACACACACACACACACACACACACACACTTTGTCTTCTGTAGTAAGTGAGTGTGTGTGTGTAGTATATATGTAGTATGTATTGTGTGTTTAGTATGTAGTGTGCATCTCTGACCTCTCCCCCTGCGGACTCTCCTCAGCTCAACGTCCATTAACACACACTTCCTCCTTTAAAGTGTGTGTGTGGTATGTTTGTATTATGCTGTGTGTGTGTGTGTGTGTGTGTGTGTAATATGCAGTGTGTGTAGTGTGCATCTCTGACCTCTCCTTTTGCTGACTCTCCTCAGCTGTCCATGAACACACACTTGGCTCTTCTATAGTGTGTGTGTGTAGTATGCAGCTCTGACCTCTCCTTCTGTGGACTCTCAGCTCTCCATTAACACACACTTCCTCTTCTTTATTGTGTGTAGTATATATGTAGTATGTATTTTGTATGTAGTATGCACGGTGTAGTGTGCATCTCTGACCTCCCCTCTTGAAGAATTTCCTCAGCTCTCCATCCATTAACATACACACTATCTTCTATAGTGTATGTAGTGTGTGTGTAGTATGCAGTGTGTAGTATGCACCTCTGACCTCTTGCAGACTTTCCTCAGCTCTCCGTCCACACATCCTCTTTATAGTGTGTGTATGTACTATATATGAAGTATGTAGTGTATAGTATGTAGTGTGCATCTCTTGACTTTTCCTCCTGCGAACTCTCCTCAGTTCTCAGTCCATTAACACACACTTCCTGTTCTATAATGTGTGTGTAGTATATATGTAGTATGTAGGGTGTGTGTAGTAGTAGTATGCAGTGTGTAGTGTGCATCTCTGACCTCTCCTCCTGCGGACTCTCCTCAGCTCTCCGTCCATTAACACACACTTCCTCTTCTATAGTTTGTTTGTGTGTAGTATATATGTAGTATGTAGTGTGTGTGTGTAGTATGCAGTGTGCATCTCTGACCTCTCCTGCAAATTCTCCTCAGCTCTCCATCCATTAACTCACACTTTTCTTTAGAATGTGTGTGTACTATATGTAATCAGTAGTGTGCGTGTAGTGTATACGTAGTGTGTAGTAGTATGCAGTGTGTAGTGTGCATCTCTGACCTCTCCTCCTGCGAACTCTCCTCAGCTCTCTGTCCATTAACACACACCTCATCTTCTATAGTGTGTGTGTGTGTGTACTATATGTAATCAGTAGTGTGTGTGTAATGTATATGTAGTGTGTGTAGTAGTATGCAGTGTGTAGTGTGCATCTCTGACCTCTCCTCCAGCGGACTCTTCTCAGCTCTCCGTCCATTAACACACACCTCCTCTTCTATAGTGTGTGTGTGTGTACTATATGTAATCAGTAGTGTGTGTAGTGTATATGTAGTGTGTGTAGTAGTATGCAGTGTGTAGTGTGCATCTCTGACCTCTCCTCCAGCGGACTCTTCTCAGCTCTCCGTCCATTAACACACACCTCCTCTTCTATAGTGTGTGTGTGTGTGTGTACTATATGTAATCAGTAGTGTGTGTAGTGTATATGTAGTGTGTGTAGTAGTATGCAGTGTGTAGTGTGCATCTCTGACCTCTCCTCCTGTGAACTTTCCCCAGCTCTCCGTCCATTAACACATATTTCCTCTTCTATAGTGTGTGTGTGTGTGTGTACTATATGTAATCAGTAGTGTGTGTAGTGTATATGTAGTGTGTGTAGTAGTATGCAGTGTGTAGTGTGCATCTCTGACCTCTCCTCCAGCGGACTCTTCTCAGCTCTCCGTCCATTAACACACACCTCCTCTTCTATAGTGTGTGTGTGTGTGTGTGTACTATATGTAATCAGTAGTGTGTGTAGTGTGTGTAGTAGTATGCAGTGTGTAGTGTGCATCTCTGACCTCTCCTCCTGCGAACTCTCCTCAGCTCTCCGTCCATTAACACACACCTCCTCTTCTATAGAGTGTACTATATGTAATCAGTAGTGTGCGTGTAGTGTATATGTAGTGTGTGTAGTAGTGTGTAGTATGCATCTCTGACCTCTCCTCCTGTGAACTCTCCTCAGCTCTCTGTCCATTAACACACACTTCCTCTTCTATAGTGTGTGTGTGTACTATATGTAATCAGTAGTGAACCTGTAGTGTATATGTAGTAGTATGCAGTGTGTAGTGTGCATCTCTGACCTCTCCTCCTGCGGACTCTCCTCAGCTCTCCGACCATTAACACACACTTCCTCTTCTATAGTGTGTGTGTGTACTATATGTAATCAGTAGTGAACGTGTAGTGTATATGTAGTGTGTGTAGTAGTATGCAGTGTGCATCTCTGACCTCTCCTCCTGCGGACTCTCCTCAGCTCTCCGTCCATTAACACACACTTCCTCTTCAGCGACTCGATGTCTCTCCGGCTGCGGCTCAGCTCGCTCCTCAGGCCGGCGCAGCTCTCCTCCACCCGCCGCTGGATCTCCTCTACCGCCGCCGCCGCCAGCACCTCCATGACGGACAGCAGCTGCGTCTGGAAGGCCATATTTTCCATCGGGGAACTCTTTATAATCCGCCAAAATGATGTGTATTGATCTGCAGCACACGACGCACTCCGACTGATATACCGCCGATTAACGTTAGCTAAACACACAAATGACCCTCTCCGTTCACGAGCACCGGCGTTATGAAAACAGAGCAGGATTCGCGCTTATTCCTGCGTGTTTTTGTTTTTAATTATGCTGTATATTTAAGTGTAATGTTTGCTGGGTTGCAGCCACTATTGTCGTGTAAATATTATTGTCCGGAGCGCTGCTGAGGCGGCAAGCGTGCGGTCACGTGATGCACTTCTTTGCGTTGGGTTGCCAGATCTAATAAACAAAACTACGCAGAAACAAACTAAAACTCGCCCTGACATCCAACAATGCAACTCGCGTACATAAAATAATCATTCACATATAGATATATATGTTGAAACATTTTCCATGGTAATAAGTCTTTAAAATACTATGAAAGTACCATGGTAAGTGTATATAGTAATAGCATTATACATTTGGTATACTGTTTTTTTATTTATACCTTATAATAACATAGTTGAGTTTGTTTTGATTGGTTTTCTTATGAAAATCCCTCCCTTTTTAGACGTTTTTTTTCTTTGAAATACAAAGTCTTTGAAATACAATAAAACACTATGGTAAGTGAATACGGTAATCATAAAATACCATTGTACATTTACCATTTAAGCTTGAATATCATATTAATCATAGATGCTGTATTTTTATTACCAATTAATAATGATGTATACTGTTATAAAGCAGTCATAGTGCAATATTTTGTATCTGATCTGCAACGTCCAATAAATGAGTGAATGTGAGAAACATTACTGCCTTCCCTCTTTTATTAAAACATTAGTGCTTTAAAAATTGATAGTACACATGAACCACACCAAAACACATCTGTACATACATTAGGTCTTTGTACTTAGTAAATGAAATAATATTTCATCCAAATTTAAACAGAAAATGTAATTTATAGCATCTGTCTGTCTGTCTGTCTATGCTATATTGGTGTGTATTTTTAAAAACAAATAATCAGAAATAGATTGACTTTGTTTATATGCTTTATTTGAATTTATAAACCAAACTGCTCATAAACAGTACAAAAATAAACCTTTAATTCAGGGTAAACGACAACCTTTTAAATACACGGATCAGGCATTTTTGATACTGAAGAAATTCTGAGAAACCATTTATGAAAGTGCTGGACAGCAAAAATGGATATTTACATGGATTTGAATGTTTTCAGTGCTTTTGTTTCGTGATTCCGTGTTTACCCCTTTAGGGCAATTCAGTTCTGTCAAATACTTGGGAATTCTATTTAAAAACATGCTATTGCAAAAAAAGGGCATGGTAGCAATTAAATGCCTAATTTTGTTTATTTTATTGCCCTTTTTCAGTAGAAACGTCATGTATCTTTGACATTTTCCACAAAGCAAGTCTTTTAAGTACCTTGACGTACCATAAAAAATACTATGGTAAGTGATCTATCTATCTATCTATCTATCTATCTATCTATCTATCTATCTATCTATCTATCTATCTATATTAATCAAACAATTGTCTAACCCTGGAGAAATAATTGAAATGTTTTAGTTGGTTATTTGATTTAAACTGATGACTGCTCATAAACAGTACAATGATTCGTAGAAATGTGAAGTCTTTAATCCATGGAAACAACCTTCACTTATATAACCCAGTTCCATAGATATATACACTAGTATGTCGCCTGGCCTTATTGTTGTCTATTGGACGGAATGCGTCAATAGCGCCGCCATCTTGCTACAGGGTAGCGCTCCTTTGAAATGAATGCGGGAGCAAGGTAGTGGAGGACTGTGGTCATCCAAAGCCAGAGATATACACATATACACATATATCTATGATCGGGAGTTTTCCTGGATGTTAGTATGTTTTTTTTTTTTTCTAATTACGAAAATTATAATTTTATATCACTTTTCTATATTGATGGATCAGTGACCGCACGGGCATTCCTGACAAAAGGCTTGTGTTTGTGTGTACAGAAATGTACTATCCACCCTCCCTGTTAAATTTAATCTAATCATGTCCTGAAACACAGCTCCTCTCCTGCTTTCACTGCTCATACTGACGGAGAGAGCGATTCGTTTGTGAATGAATCCCCCGAACGACTCTTTCACTAACGTTAGCCGACAATAACACAAGTTTCTGGCAGCGCAGCATCTCGTTGTCATATTTCTTTTGCATTGTTTGCTGATTTTATTCAACAAAACTAGCATAAGCCGAGTGTTTAGTGCGAGTTGGAGCTGCTTTGCCGTATGGTGAATGCAGTAAGTGACTGTTATCATCAATAACGTTACCTGATTAGCACAAAAGTTCAGAACATACAAAAGCAGAAAAAAACTTAAGATTACATATGAAATGTTCTGCCTTTGTGCTTTGATTTCTTTGTTTGCTCGTTTCTACACCCGTAGACAGCGCTAAAGTCCCGCATCTTCAAATAACACTGTCTTAGTGCGGTTGAATGACATTTGTCCTGGGAGCACTGTACCAATGTGGCGGCGCTATTGACGCATGCTCAGGGTCCCTATGCGATATCTAGTGTATATTTCCATGACCCAGTTCCACGGGTAAACCCGGGACTTGGCAACCCTGGTGGAGGCGGATCAGTCATTTTTGATACTGAAGAAATTTTGAGAAACCATTTGTGAAAGTGCTGGACAGCAAAAGTGGACATTTACATGGATTTAGATGTTTTTAGTGCTTTTGTTTCGTGATTTCTGTATTTTCAAGTCATCTATAAAACAGGAACAGTTTGAATATGGCACTTTCCTAAAAACATGAATTAAAAATATCCTTATCAGATTAAAGCAACTGATCAAATAAAGACATTTCTATCCTACACCCCATTTTGTTGTTAATAAATGTCAAGTCATTCCAAATGTAAGCATGAGAAATACAATGAAAAACATGCCTCTGAATTCATTTCTGAATAGTTTTTTTTGTATTTACGTGTCACAGCGTAGAGTTTTTGCACATGACTGCATTAAATGCTTAATTTAGTTTGTTTTGATTGTTTTTCAGAATAAAGGCCATGTTTCTTTAACATTTACCACCACAGGATAATGCAAGCCACTGAAGTACCATGAAAATATGGTAAGTTAATATTCTAATGATGAAAAGCCATGCTATATATTGTGTTTTCTGTACATGGCACCATATAAATACATATTTGAAAATATATTAAATGAAAATACTATGTTTTCTTGGACATTTATCCCTTTAGGGCAATGAAATTCTGTCAAATACTTGAGAATACTATTTTAAAACATGCTATTGCAATGTTTTTGGGCATGGTAGCAATTAAATGCCTAATTTTGTTTATTTTATTGCCTTTTTTTCTGTAGAAATGCCATGTATCTTTGACATTTTCCACAAAGCAAGTCTTTTAAGTACCTTGAAGTACCATAAAAGTTCTATGGTAAGTTATCTATCTATCTATCTATCTATCTATCTATCTATCTATCTATCTATCTATCTATCTATCTATCTATCTGTCTGTCTGTCTGTCTGTCTGTCTGTCTGTCTGTCTGTCTGTCTGTCTGTCTGTCTGTCTGTCTGTCTGTCTGTCTGTCGTCTGTCTGTCTGTCTGTCTGTCTGTCTGTCTGTCTGTCTGTCTATGTTATGTGTGTATATTCTTAAGAACAAATAATTAAACAATTGTCTAACCCTGGAGAAATAAATAATTGAAATGTTTTCGTTGGTTATTTGATTTTAAACTGATGACTGCTCATAAACAGTACAATAATCCATAGAAACGGGAAGTCTTTAATCCATGGAAACAACCTTCACATTTATAACCCAGTTCCACGGGTAAACCCGGGACTTGGTAACCCTGGTTGAGGCGGATCAGGCATTTTTGATACTGAAGAAATGTAGAGAAACCATTTGTGAAAGTGTTGGACAACAAAAATGGACATTTACATGGATTTAGATGTTTTCAGTGCTTTTGTTTGTTTGTATGCCTTTAGGGCAATTCAGTTCTGTCAAATACTTGTGAATTATTTAAAAACATGCTATGGCAATGTTTTTGGGCATGGTTGCAATTAAATGCCTAATTTTGTTTATTCATATTGCTTTTTCAGTAGAAACATCATGTATCTTCAACATTTTCCATGAAATGTCTAAGTACCTCGACATAGCATGAAAATACTGTGGTAAGTGATTATGGCAATCACTGTACATTTGGTATATACTCTGTTTTCTGTACATGGTACCACATAAATACATATTTAAGTTTGTTTTGATTGGTTTTCCAATGTAAATGTCTCTTTTTTTTGGACATTTCCATGGTAATACAATTCAAGTTCAATGTAAAGACTATGGTTAGTAAATATGGTAATCATTCAATAGCATTGTACATTTGGTGTATTGTTTTTTAAGTATACCATATGATTATATAGTTGAGTTTGTTTTGATTGGTTTTCCAATGAGAATCCCATCCTTTTTGGACATTTTCCATTATAAATCTTTTGAAATACATTGCAATTCCATACTATGGAACACACTACTATGCAATACTATGGTAAGTGAATATGGTAATCACTCAGTATCATTGTGCATTTAGTATATTGTTTTTTTTTTCTGTGCATGGTATATAAATACACATTTGATCTTTTTTTAGGGGAAGTGCTATATTAAGTGAATATTGTAATAATTCAAAACTATGGTATATATGGTACTGTAAGAAATTAGTCTGTCTTGACCTAACATCCACTCTAAATGGTGAATTTCCCCTAAATTTAATAGAGAAGACAACTTAACAATTTATTATCCTGCAAATGGTAGTAATTGTAGACTGGGGATGGGTGTGGACACAGAAAACCATCTCAGACAATGAGGTGATGAAACTGCATTAACATACAGAGAACAGCTGTGCATGGCGATAGCCAAGGAGTGACTTCATTAACATCTAAAAGCAGTAAATTAAAACTATATGAAAGGTTTGAGTTTAACAATGTTCAGGATTTAGTCTGACGCAGCTGAAACCAGAGTACTGCTTGTACTCTGAGACTGCTATGCTAAATAAACATCTTCATTAAGATCTTCTACTTCCTCGCCATTTTTGCTTACATATTGTGTTTTTTTTGTGCTTGGTACGATATAAAAACACAGATTTGAGTTTGTTTTGATTGCTTTCTTTCAATGGAAACATGGTCTTTCCCCTGAAAAACCAATCAAGACAAACTAATGTGTATTTATGTGGTACCATGTAGAAAAAATAACACATAGTAAATGTGCAATGGTATTAAACGATTACCATATTCACTTACCATAGTATTTTTGTGGTACTTTAAGGTCTTTCAAAGACTTGCTTTGTGTTTCCATGGAAAATGTCAAAGATACGTGGCATATCTATACAGAATAAAGTAAACAAAATCATGCCATGGCCATAACATTGCAATACCATGTTTTTAATTCTCATTTGTAAAATAATAGCATTGATCTAATGCGGTAAATGGCCTAGAAAACCCCTATTTTTATATTTTTTATTATAATTTTTGTATGTTTTCCGTGGTAACACAATAAAAGTCTTTAAAATATCTTGAAGTACTAGGAAATACTATGGTAAGTTAATATATAATCATTCAATGCCATTATACATTTGCCATTGGTACATTTGTTTTATATATATATATAAATATATATATATATATATATATATATATATATATATATATATATATATATATATATATATATATATATATATATATATGCTTTTTTGACATGCTGTACCATAGAAATGCCAATGTTGGTTGAAATGCCAATTTGTTTATTGAATTTTCAATGGATATTCCATGTTGTCTTTGATATATTCCATGATTAGTCAATGCAACTCTTTTAAAGCACATTGTAGTACCTTGATAAGCATTATAAATGAAGATGTGCCACTTCTGCTCCTGCTTCAGTATCAGTTCTCTGAATATCATTGGTATTTTTGATTATTGCGTGTGGTGACGCTCTACATCAGCTGTTTTGAATGAACTGAAAATCTTAGTTCATGTCAAATGAGTGCTTTCTTTATTTTTATTTTATTTACTGACTCCATATGCGTTTCTTGGTTTCAGGTTTCTAAAGGTCATTTATACAGTGGTGTGCAAAAGTTTGTGACCCCCTTGCAGAATTGGTTAAAAAGATCATTAGACAATACATGGCATTTTTTATTTCACACTGACTGGAGTAAGATGTTCACAAGACAAAACATCTATACCTGTGCAAAAGTTTGTGAACCCTTGGTTTTTTAACTGTTGTGGTCTCTTAATGATCTACTTCTGCTTTGTGATGGTTGTTGATGAGTTTCTTTATGAGTTTGTTCTGAACACGTAAACTTCTGCAGTCTTCTTCTGAAAAATCCTCCTTGACCTGCAGATCTTTCAGTTGTTCAGCATCTTCTACAGATTGTAATACTTTCCAGTATGATCCAGCAGACCTTTTCACTCCGAGGATGAGGATTTTTGGCAAAATTCAGTGTAATTATAATTCACATGCATTGTATGAATACAAAGTTAAGTGTAACATTAAAATTTCAAATCAAAGCTTCAGATAAATCGAACTTTTCTTATATTATAACACATTTTGTGTCTTTATTTTGATGGTCAAGAGAGCACCAATGTTTGGATGTCAAATATGGTTTAGGCATCTAATCGATTAGCGTTTATGATGTGTTTGTTTATGCCAAAGTTGTTTACATGCATTGTATGAATACAGAATTCAGTATAAATTTCCAATTTTGAATCAAAGCTTTCAAATAAATAAAACTTTTCTTATACTATAATGCTTTTTGTCTTCATTTCGATGGTCAAAAATGCCGCAATGTGTGGATGTCATATAGACATCAAGATTTAGACATCTAATCAACGCATTTTTTATGTTTTTTCTGACGCCAAAGTAGCACAAAGTCAGTGTAAATTTGGTATTCTGAATTGAAGCTTTCAGATAAATGAAACTATTTTACTTCGATGGTCAAAAAAGCATCAACGTTTGGATGTCAAATAGACATCAAGGTTAAGAGATCAAATCAATCGCTTTTTTATGCCAAAATAGTTTACATGCATTGTATGAATGCAAAATTCTGTACAAATTTGTAATCAAAGTTTTCAGATAAGTAAAACCTTTTGAGTTTTTATTTTGATGATAAATTATGCATCAATGTTTGGATGTCGAATAGACGTAAAGGCTTAGACATCTAGTCAATTCACATTTTTGAGAATTTTTTTGACCCCAAAGTAGTTTACATGCATTGTATGCATACAAAATTGTATTAAAAACTGTAAATTTACAATTTCAAATCAAACTTTTCAGATGATTGAAACTTTTCTTATATTATAGCACCTTTTGTGTCTTTATTTTGATGATCGAAAAAGCATCATTGTTTGGATGTCAAATAGACATCAAGGTTTTCACATCTTATCAATTAGCAATTTTTTTAAGTTTTTTTACACTCAGGTACTACAAAAATCAGTGAAAATTTAGGATTTTCAATCGAAGCTTTCAAGAGTTCCCACTTAGATGTGCTTGGCATTTATAGCAGGTCTGGCATGCTGTCCCGAGAGAAAACCCTGAGCTTGGAGATATTTGAGCCCAGGGCTCCCGCCCGGTCTAGAAGCATATCAGGAGATCCGAGATCAGGTAGGTATCGATCGCTCCCCCTTTAGAAGGGGAGAAAAAGGAGGAGATGGGGTGGAAGGGGGATTCTTCCAAAACGAAGATAGTGCAATAAGGAGAAAGTGATCCATTTATATTAAGCTGGGATCATTCTGATTGGATTATTACTGATTACGGATGAATGGCCAGCGGTGCACAATCATATCACGTGCTCCTCTCGAAATTAGTTTATGAAACTTCACTTCATATACGTATATTATAACACTTTTTGTGTCTTTAATTTGATGGTGAAAAAGGCATCAATGTGTGGATGTCAAATAGACGTCAAGGTTTACACATCAAATCGATTGGTGTTTTTACGGCAAATAGTTTGCGCATATGAAAACAAAATTCTGTATAAATTTGTAATTAAAGCTTTCAGATATGTAAAACTTTTCTTATAATACTTTTCATGTCTATTTTGATGGTAAAAATTGCATATTATAATATTTATATTTATAATATTATATAATATTTGGATGTCAAATAGATGTCAAGGTTGAGACGTCAAATCAATGCATTTTTTATGTTTTTGATGACAAAGTAGCACAAAATTAGTGTAAATTTTGAATCAAAGTTTTCAGATGTATAAACCTTTCTTATAACACTTTTTGTGTATATTTTGATGGTCAAACAGACATCAATGTGTGGATGTCAAATAGATGTCAAGGTTTAGACATCAAGTCGATTAGCATTTTGATATTTTTTTTTTAGCTGAATTAGTATAAGAATTGTGTAAATTTAGGATTTTAAATCGAAGCATTTATATAAATAAAACTTTTCTTATAACACTTAATTTGATGGTCAAAAAGACAATGTTTGGATGTCAAATAGACGTCAAGGTTTTCATGTAATCGATGCATTTGTGATGTTTCTTTGACACTAAAGTATTACAAAATTCAGTGTAAATTTTAAATCGAATCTTTTAGATGAATAACATTTTTCTTATAACACTTTTTGTGTCTTTAAATTGATGGTAAAAATGCATCAATATTTGGATGTCAAATAGACGTCAGGGTTTAGACATCTAATCGTTTAGAATTTCTGATGTTTTTTTAATGATCAATAAGTACAAAAATCATTGTAAGAGAATTTTGAATTGAATCTTTTATATAAATAAAATGTTTCTTATATTATAACACTTTTTGTGTCTTTTTATGGCCAAAAAGGCATCAATGTGTGGATGTCAAATAGACGTCAAGGTTTTCACGTAATCGATGCATTTGAGATTTTTTTTGACACTAAAGTATTACAAAATTCAGGGTAAATTTTAAATCAAATCTTTTAGATGAATAACATTTTTCCTATAACACTTTTTTGCTTCTTTTTATTTGACGTTCAAAAAGGTATCAATGTGTGAATGTTAAATAGACGTGAGGTTTAGACATAAAAAACAAAGGTTTAAACAAAAAAGACTGCTATTTTTGTAGCCAAAGTAGTTTGCGTGTATTAATACAAAATTCAGTATTAATTTGTAATCAAAGCTTTCAGTCAAGTAAAACTTATTAGACTTTTTGTGTCTTTATTTTGATGGTAAAAATGCATCAATCATTGGATGTCAAATAGACGTCAAGGTTTAGACATCTAATCGTTTAGAATTTCTGATGCTTTTTTATGCTTTAATTAGTACAAAAATCTGCGTAAATTAGGATTTTGAATCGAAGCTTTCATATAATTAAACATTTCGTATTTTATAACAAATTTTGTGTCTTTTGATGGCCAAAAAGGCATCAATGTGTGGATGTCAAATAGACGTCATATGTGGACAAATTTGACTGTCAGATCTAATCTATGCAGTTTTTATGTTTTTTCTACGCCAAAGTAGTGCAAAATCAGTGTCAATTTAGAATGAAAGCTTTCAGATAAATAAAAGTTTTTGCATCTTTATTTTAATCAATGTTTGGATCTCAAATAGAGAATTAGTATTTTGTTCACATTGCTATGATACAGAATCTTCCATACCAATCAGTTTTCATTGATCAGTCGGTAAACATTCAATAAAGGGCTTCCAAATTTTTGAAAATTTCTTTGGTTTACCTGCAATCTCATATCTAATTTTTTCCATGTGTAGTACATTACAAAACTCTGTGAGCCATGTCTCAAATTTAAGTGTACACTCTTTGTTCCACGTCAATAATATTACCTTTTTTGCCATAGTCATTCCATATTGAACTGTCTGGACTTGATCCAAGCTAAAGTTTTCAAAGGGAGGAGCCCAGCCTAATATTGCAATAAGAGGGTCAGGTGGAAAATCAATCCTTAGTACTTTAGAGTAAAAAGAGAACACCTCCGTCCAAAATTTTGATATTTTTGGGCAGAACCAAAATGTGTGTGCTAGATTGGACTTGCATTTAATACAAAGAGGCGATACAGAGGGGTATATTGAGTGTAATTTAGTGCGGGAATAGTGTAGTCTATGGACTACCTTATATTGGATCAGCTGGAGGTTAGAGTTAATGGAACAGGACCTGATAACTTGAAGAGCATTAGTCCAGTTATCTTCTGAGATCTCTAATCACAGGTCCTTTTCCCAAGTCATCTTTAGATTTTCTGTTGTAGGGATTCTGATATCATTAAAATATTCAACATATCTTGTGACAAGACCCCTCAAGTTAGGTTCCAATGTTATACATGAATAAAGGTATTCAGGTTCTTTATACGTTTCAAAATTGGGAATATTTTTTTAACATAGTTCCGTATTTGTAAATACCAAAAATAATGAGAGGAAGGTAACCCGAACTTTTCACTAAGCTGCGTGAATGGAGCAAAAATGTTATCTATATAAAGATCCCCTATAGTTCTAATTCCACTATCTTTCCATGATAAAAATGTTTTATCTGATCGTGAGGGAGTAAATGCATGATTGTAAGCAATAGGGGTAAGACTACAAGTCTGAGGGAATTTAAAAATCTTTCTAAGTTGATACCAAATCAAATCGAGTCTAAAACAATAGGGTTACATATCTTGAAAGTTCTAATAGGTTTGTTTTCTGCAAAAAGATTTTGATGGTCAAAACAGCATCAATGTTTGGATGTCAAACAGACGTCAAGGTTTTCACATGTAATCAATGTTTTTTGACACCAAAGTATTACAAAATTCAGTGTAAATTTTAAATCGAATCTTTTAGATGAACAACATTTTTCCTATAACACTTTTTGTGTCTTTATTTTGATGATCAAAACAGCATCAATGTTCGGATCTCAAATAGACGTCAAGGTCTTAACGTTAAATCAATTAGCATTTGATGTGGTTTTTGACGCCAAAGTAGTTTGCTTGCATTGTATGAATACAAAATTTAGCGCAAATCTGTAAACAGATTTCAGATGAGTAAAACGTTTCTTACAAAGCGTTTCGTGTCTTTATTTTGATGGTCAAAACAGCATCAGTGTTTGGATGTCAAACCGACGTCAAGGTTTTCACATGTAATCAATGTTTTTTGACACCAAAGTATTACAAAATATAATGTAAATTTTTTATAGAATCTTTTAGATGAACAACATTTTGCTTATAACACTTTTTATGTCTTTATTTTGATGATCAAAACAGCATCAATGTTTGGATCTCAAATAGACGTCAAGATCTTGACGTTAAATCAATTAGCATTTGATGTGCTTTTTGACGCCAAAGTAGTTTACTTGCATTGTATGAATACAAAATTCAGCACAAATCTGTAAACAAATTTCAGATGAGTGAATCATTTACCATAACACTTTTCATGTCTTTAATGGTCAAAACAGCATCAGTGTTTGGATGTCAAAGAGACGTCAAGGTTTTCACATGTAATCGATGTTTTTTGACACCGAAGTATTACAAAATTCAGTGTAAATTTTAAATCTAAACTTTTAGATGAACAACATTTTGCTTATAACACTTTTTATGTCTTTATTTTGATGATCAAAACAGCATCAATGTTTGGATCTCAAATAGACGTCAAGATCTTGACATGAAATCAATTAGCATTTGATGTGCTTTTTGACGCCAAAGTAGTTTACTTGCATTGTATGAATACAAAATTCAGCACAAATCTGTAAACAGATTTCAGATGAGTAAAACGTTTCTTACAACACTTTTCGTGTCTTTATTTTGATGGTCAAAACAGCATCAGTGTTTGGATGTCAAACAGACGTCAAGGTTTTCACATGTAATCGATGTCTTTTGACACCAAAGTATTACAAAAATCAGTGTAAATTTTAAATCTAATCTTTTAGATGAATAACAATTTGCTTCTAACACTTTTTATGTCTTTATTTTGATGGTCAAAACAGCATCAATGTGTGGATGTTAAATAGACGTCAAGGTTTAGACATCAAATCAATTGCCATTTTTTTACGCCAAAGTAGTTTCCGTGTAGGAATACGAAATTCTGTGTAAATTTGTAAACGAAGCTTTCAGATGAGTACAGCTTTTCTTCTAACACTTTCTAACTGTCTTTATTTTGATGGTCAAAACAGCATCAATGTGTGGATGTCAAATAGACGTCAAGGTTTGGTCATGACATCGATTAGCATTTTTGACGTGGTTTTTGATGTCGTCAAAGCTGTAGCGCAGATGCATAAACACAGAGATCATCAGAAATGGAGAATCAAGACAGAAAGTAAAGACTCAGGAAGTCAGCGAGGGAAGTTTAGTGGTTTCTTGCGTCACACACACTTTACACTGAAGCTCGTGCCGGTGCAGAGAGAAAGGTAAGAACTGAAGGCTTTTCTTTTTAATTGAGCTCTTATTTGTGTAATTATTCCTTGATTGTTGCCTGTAGAGACGCTGGATTGTACTACAGTTGTATAGTGACGTTCAAAGTTGGGAGTAGTTCTCTATTATTTGATGCTGAGAGCGAAAAACACTCAAGGCCTTCAGATGCGATCAGTCATTTCCGCAAGAGGAACAAAGTTGGTGTAAAGTTACAAATTAGCATAATGCAAAAACACAGAAAGAAGCTGAAGATGCTGATGGTGTGTGAGGATCAGGGCTGAGTTTTAGTGTGTTTTTGTGTGTGTTTTGCTGTTGAGTGTGTATTTGAGCGTTGAGGGTGTGGTTTTTTTATGGGTGTAAAGCTGAAATCGATGTCTGAGGAGGAAGCGGGTGGCGAGATCGGCACACGACCCACCCTGCCCTCATTTCTGGACATCTGTATTGATTATTATTGATTATTATTATACACTCCACTAAATGATCTATTTAGATGCTGTCCTGCTTTTGCATTTCCTTTTTGTGCTCGTGTTGGTTTTCTACTTCCTGTTGTTGTGAATTAGAGGAGCACCACATAGAAATCTGATACATGGCAATTATATACACACACACACACACACACACACACACACACACACACACACACACACACACACACACACATATATATATATCAAAAATTTAGGGCAGCAATTCTTTTACACACTCTAAAAATACTGGGTCGTTGTAACTCAAAACTCAATTGAGTCAAACGTTGACAAACCCAAAACAGTGGGTAAAAGATGTAATTTAACCAGGCGTTTTCCTGTACACTGTTGATTCAAATTGGACTGAAAGTACCCAGCATTTCTAAAAGAGTGCTGCAACATTTAGTCAAACTGCACTCTAAAAATGCAGGATTGTTGTTAACCCAAAATTAGGCTAAATATGGACAACTCAACTTTGGCTTAATTTTTTTTTTTCATTATATTTTCATTAAATTACATTTTTTCATGAAATTTAAATGACAACCCACCATTTGGGTTTGTCTACATTTGACACAGTTTTGGATTACAACAACCCAGCTTTTTGAAGAGCGTGTTCAACATATTTTTGGCTTGAATCAAGTTAAATTTAAGTAACTTTCTTGTCCGTGTTTTACACAAACTTGGGTTGAAATTACCCAGCATTTTTTGGAGTGCAGCTTGACTAATGATTTAAAAATGTTGCAACACATTGTACAAATGCTGGGTAATTTCAATCCAATTTTGGGTCAAACATGGGCAAGATTAGTTCCTCACTGGTAAAGTTAATTTGATTCAGTGCAAAAGAATAAAAAATAATTAAGCTAATGTTGAATTTTTCCATATTTGACCCAATTTTGAGTTAACAACAAATCATTTTGTAGATTTAAACTTTTGGGTTGAATTAAATTAACTTTACCAGTCACATTCCTGTCCATATTTGACCCAACATTGGATCAAAATTATCCCACATTTTTAGAGGGTGCTGCCACATTTCTGGATCATCAGTCAAACTGTACTTTAGAAATGCTGGGTAATTTCAACCCAAAAACACAAACAAGAAAATGACTATACGTTTGATAAATCAACCCAAAAGGTTAAGACATCAACTGTTTTATTTTTAACACACTCTTCAAAATACTGGGCTGTTGTAATCCAAAATTGGGTCAAATATGGACAAACCCAAACAGCGGATCAAAAATTGTGTGATTTAAATTCAATTTAAAAAATATATTAAGTAATTTTCTTGTCCATCCCTGCTGAAAAATCCAGCTTAAACCAGCCTAGGCTGGTTGGCTGGTTTTAGCTGGTCGACCAGGCTGGTTTTAGAGGGGTTTTGGCCATTTCCAGGATGGTTTCCAGCCATTTTCAGCCTGGTCTTAGCTGGTCAGGCTGGAAAATGACCAGCTAAATCCAGCTAAAACCAGCTTGACCAGCCTGGTTTAAGCTGGACATAGCCTGGCTAGGCTGGTCAAGCGGGTTTTAGCTTGTCATCTCCCAGCCTGACCAGCTAAGACCAGGCTGGAAATGGCTGGAAACCAGCCTGGAAATGGCCAAAACCCCTCTAAAACCAGCCTGGTCGACCAGCTAAAACCAGTCAACCAGCCTAGGCTGGTTTAAGCTGGATTTTTCTGTAGGGATATTTGACCCAAAATTAGACTGAAAGTACCCAGCATTTGATAGTGTCTTGCAACACTTAAAAACACATGAGTCGAAATGCACTCTAAGAATGCTGGGTTGTTGTTAACCCAACACTGAGTCAAATATGGACAAACCCAAAAGGTGGGTAAAAAGTGTCATTTAAATTCAATTAAATATTAAGCCAACGTTGAATTTGTCCATACTTGACCCAAAATTTGGGTTAAGAACAAATCATTTTGTAGGTTGTGTAAGAAATGAAATTTTTTGAATCAAATTAACTTTTACGTCATTTTTATGCCCATATTTGACCCAACATTAGACTGAAATTACCCCAAATAGAGAGGGTGTGCAACATTTCCGAATCATTAGTCAAACTGCTCTCTAAAAAAATGCTGGGTAATTTCAACCCAAAAACATGCAGAAGAAAATGACTATTAAACTTAATTTGATTCAACCCAAAAAATGAAGACAGCAACGTTGTGTTTTAACACAATCTTCAACCTGCTGGATTGTTATTTTCCAAAATTGGGTCAAATATGGACAAACTCATATGGTGGGTAAAAACTGTCATTTAAATTTCATGAAAATGAAGCCAACATTTGATTTGTCCATATTTGACCCAATTTTGGGTTACCAACAAATCATTTTTTGTAAAAAAGAAAAGGTTTCTGTCTTAAACTTTAGATTTAATCTAATTAACTTTACTAGTCATTTTCTTGTCCACTTGACCCAACATTAGCGTTGCAGCATTTCTGAATCATTGGTCAAGCTGCACTCTAAAAAACACGGTGTAATTTCAGCCCAGTTTTGTGTAAAACACAGACAAGAAAATGACTAGAAAATTTAATTTGATTCAACTCAAATATTTAAGACACTATTTAACACTCTATTTAATATACTGGGTTGTTGTAACCCAAAATTGGGTCAAATATGGACAACACCCATATGGTGGGTAAAAAGTGTCATTTAAATTGAATGAAAATGAAGCCAACATTTGATTTGTCCATATTTGACTTATTTTGGGTTACCAACAAATCATTTTGTAGATGTTTCTGCCTTAAAATTTTGCATTTAATCAATTTAACTGTAGTCATTTTCTTGTCCACATTTGACCCAACATTCGCGTTGCAACATTTCTGAATCATTTGTCAAGCTGCACTCTAAAAAACACTGTGTGATTTCAACCCAGTTTTAGAAAATGACTATTAAATTTAATTTGATTCAACCCAAATATTTGAGATGGCAACTATTTTTATTACACTATTTAAAAAACACTGTGTAATTTCAACCAAATTTGTGGTAAAACACAAGACAAGAAACTGACTAGTAAATTTAATTTGATTCAACCCAAAAAAATTAAGACAGCAGCTATTTGTTATAACACAATTTTCTGGGTTGTTGTAATATAAAAAATTGGGTCAAATATGGACAAACTCATATGGTGGGGAAAAAGAGTCATTTAAATTTCATGAAAATGAAGCCAACATTTGATTTGTCCATATTTGACCCAATTTTGGGTTACCAACAAATCATTTTGTAGATGTTTTTGTCTTAATTTTTTGGATTTAATTTAATTAACTTTACTAGTCATTTTCTTGTCCACTTGACCCAGCATTTCTGAATCATTGGTCAAACTGCACTCTAAAACACACTGTGTAATTTCAACACAATTTGTGGTAAAACACAGACAAGAAAATTTAATTTAATTGATTCAACCCAAATATTTAAGACAGGAACTATTATTTATTTTTTAACACACTCTTCCGACTGCTGGGTTGTTGTAATCCAAAATTGGGTCAAACATGGACAAACCCAAATGGTGGGTAAACTGCATGAATAAATGTCATTTAATTTATAAAAAATGAAGCCAACATTTGATTTCTCCATATTTGACTTAATTTTGGGTTACCAGCAAATCATTTTGTAGATTGTTTAAAAATAAAATGTTACTGTCCTAAACTTTTGGATTTAATCTAATTAACTTTACTAGTCATTTTCTTGTCCACTTGACCCAACATTAGCGTTGCAACATTTCTGAATCATTGGTCAAACTGCACTCTAAAAAACACGGTGTAATTTCAACTCAATTTGGGGTAAAACACAGACAAGAAAATGACTAGAAAATTTAATTTGATTCAACCCAAATATTTAATACAGCAACTATTTCTTTAACCCACTCTACAAAATACTGGGTTGTTGTAATCCAAAATTGGGTCAAATATGGACAAACTCAAATGGTGATTAAAAAAATCTTAAATTTCATAAATAAATGTCATTTTAATAAATAAAAAAAACATTGAAGCCAACATTTGATTTGTCCCTATTTGACCAAATGTTGGGTTAACAACAACCCAGCAACACAATGTACTGTTATATGATGGTGTCCTGTGCGCTTTCCCGCTTTTACTCCGACATGTAAACACACTCTGAGGAGCTGATCAGTGCGAGAAAACTAGAACAAATATTTGACAATACCCTCAGATAAGTACATTGCTTTCATTTTAAATTAAATTAATACATTGTAAATAATAACAAAAACTGGGCCAGTTGATGTTTCTGTGTGGAGTTTGCATGTTCTCTCCATGTTGGCGTGGGTTTCCTCCGAGTGCTCCGGTTTCCCCCACAGTCCAAACACATGCGCTATAGGGGAACTGATGAAATTGGCTGTAGTGTATGAGTGTAAGTGTGTGTGTGAATGAGTGTGTATGGGTGTTTCTAAGTATTAGGTTGTGGCTGGAAGGGCATCCGCTGTGTAAAACATTAGCTGGAATAGTTGGCGGTTCATTCCGCTGTGGCGACCCCTGATAAAATAAGCGACTAAGCCGAAGAAAAATGTGTCCACTTTATCTATAGATTTTTTAACTGAATTATCCCTGTAAGCTAGTTTATCTTCCAGTATAACTTTGTTTGAGAGATCTCTCTGTGTTTGCTGTGCAGATATATTGATATGTGTGTGTTCTCCATTACAGCTGAAGCCTGAAAGTGTGTGTGTGCTGCTGATAATGAGGATTAAACAGGTCGTGATGCAGTAACTCCAGCGCTTCATCATTATATCAGCTCCGGGAGAAACAGGAGGATGAGGAGAGGCCGCAGAAAACCCGGAGGACGGGACAAAGTGTTCGGATGTGACCTGCTGGAACATCTGTCCTCCAGCGCGCAGGACGGTCAGATATTAGAGCACACAGTTGAAGTCAGAATTATTAAACCCCCTTTAAAATTATTTATCTTTTTAAAATATTTCCCAAATGATGTTGAACAGATTCAGGAAATGTTCACAGTATGTCTGATAATATTTGTTCATCTGGAGAAAATCTAATTAGTTTTATTTCGGCTAGAATAAAAGCAGTTTTTTTTTTAAACACCATTTTAAGGACAAAATTATTAGCTTGTTTAAGCAAATTTCTTTTGATAGTCTACAGAACAAACCATCAATAACTTGCCTAATTATTAATGTTATTATTGTTGCTGTTGTTGTTATTATTAATGTTATTATTATTGTTAACATTATTATTGTTTTTATTGACGCATTATTATTATTATTATTATTATTAATAATGTTGCTATTAATATTATTGTTATTATTATAACAATTATTATCGTTATTATTAATGTTATTATTATTGTTATTATTATTAATGCTATTATTATAATTATTGTTGATATTATGATTATTATTTATGTTATTATTATTATTGTATATTATGATTAATGTTATTCTTATTGTTGTTGTTATTGTTAATATTATTTAATATTATTATCATTATTATTATGATTATTATTAATGTTGTTGTTAATAATGTTATTATTATTGTTATTATTATTATTATTATTATTTTTAATGATATTATTAATATTTTTATTATTATTATCATTATTATTGTTGTTATTATTATTAATGTTATTATTATTATTAATGTTATTATTATCGTTATTATTAATGTTATTATTATTATTATTAATGTTATTATTATTATTAATGTTATTATTATTATTATTATTATTAATGTTATTATTATTATTATTATTATTATTATTATTAATGTTATCATTATTATTATTATTATTAATATTATTATTATTATTAATGGTAAAAGTATAAAAGCAATAATGACTAAAGTAACAATTTCATTTAAAACTAACATACAATGAGTAATAAATATCTATAAAATATATATAAAAAAATAAATATAACATTTAATGAATAAATATTTAACAATTTAACTTTTTTTTTTAAAAACATGTAACGCCGCCTTGATGACAAAATAATTGTCTGTAAATTATTAAATAAAATTAATGTTTAAAAAAAATTGACCCAAAGCTTTTGGCCGGTAGTGTTTATGCATGTCATGCATTTATTTATCCACAAAAAAACACACACACATCTATGCACAAATATATTCTGTAAATATAAACTTTCATTTTGGATCCTGATGAATGGTTTGACAGCACTTGTGCTCACTCACGTCTGCTGTCCTGCATTAGTTCCTCAGGTTCTGCGCAGCTGCAGTGAGTTCATCGAGAAACACGGCATCGTGGACGGCATTTACAGACTGTCTGGTGTCTCATCCAACACACAGAAGCTCAGGTGATCAACACACACACACACACACACACACACACACACACACGTACACACACACACGTACACACACACACAAACACGTACACACACACACTGGAGTTAAAGGGCACCTATTATGCAAAAAAAAACACTTTTATGGAGGGTTTAGACCCAGTAGTGTGTGTGTGTATGTGTGTGAATATCTCCAGCCTCTAATGGTCTAATGTCTAATGGTTAACTGTATTTGTTATAATCAGACTTGATAAAAACAGCCTACAGAAACCCTTTGATTGACATTCTCCCTTTGGCATCGGAGGGGGAAGGCCCCGCCCACTAGGTTATGGTCTGGATATCTTCTGGTTATATTCAGGTTATGTTTAGGTTGTGTTCTGATTATATTCTGGTTATTTTTTTATTATATTTAATTTATGTTCTGGTTATGCTCAGGTCATATTCATGATAAGTTTGAATTGTATTCAGGTTATATTCATGATATGTTTTTGTTATATTCTTGATATGTTCTGGTTATATTCATGTTATGTTTTTGTTATATTCTGAATATGATCTGGATATGTTTTGGTTATATTCAGGTTATATTCATGATAAGTTTTGATTATATCAAGGTCAAATTTATGTAATGTTCTGGTTATATTCATGTTTTGTTTTTGTAATATTTTGGATATGGTCTGGATATGTTCTGGTTAAATTCAGATCATATTCATGTTAAGTTCTGGTTATATTCATGTTATGTTTTTGTTATATTTTGGATATGGTCTGTATATGTTCTAGTTATATTCAGGTCATATTCATGATATGTTCTTGATATATTCAGGTTATATTCTGGATATGGTCTGGATTTGTTCTGGTTATATTCAGGTCATATTCATGTTATGTTTTGATTATAATCTGGTTAGGTTCAGGTTATAATCAGGTTATGTTCAGTTTATGTTTTGTTTATGTTCTGATTGTATTCTGGCTAAAGGTTCAGATTTTATTCAGGCTACAATCTGGTTATGTTCAGGTTATATTCATTATATGTTCTGGTGATGATTTAGTTTTATTCAGGTTATGTTTTGATTATGTTCAGGTTATATTCTTGTCATATTCAAGTTGTGTTTTGGTTATATTAAGATGTTCAGATTACGTTCAGGTTATGTTTTGGGGGTATTCAAGAAAGCAGGGTTTGTGAAATACCCAGATAAGTTTAAGGATATGTAACCAGATCATATTTTGTTTAAACTTAACCAATCTGAGTTAACCAAGAAAGTTGATGACCAGGGTCGTCACAGTACCAACAAAGCCTGAATCCACAAGTTTGGTTTTGTCAACTCAAATCTAATTCTACAATCTAGAGTTTTGTTAAATCGCCATCATGGTACAGACTTATATTAGTTTTATTTTTTTATATCATATGTAGTTCCATTTATATATGGAATACGTCTCCCGCTCATTAACATAATCAGCAGCCCTGAGTGAGAAGCAGCCGTCTGTCCATTAGCCGTTAGAGTATATATATATATATATATATATATATATATATATATATTTTATATATATATATATATATATATATATATATATATATATATATATATATATATATATATATATATATAATTTGTTAAAGTGGCAAACTTGATCATTTCTTGTGTCTTAAATTTAAAACCTAACCTAAAACCTGAATTCAAGTTTAATTTGGGTACATTTGGGTTAAAATTCTCTTGAAATTGCTTGACATCCTGAAACTATTGCAGATTTTCACATTGTGGTATTTGTTGCAGAAATGATATATTGTGCAGCCCTACACGGATCATCCCACATTTGAAACTTTTATTTTTAAGAGCATTGACATGTTAACCAAAATAAAATAGTATAGTTGTAAGATTATTAGAGTTATAAGGTGCAATAATACAAAACGAATGCTTTTTAAAACAAAAAAGCTTTAGTGTAAAGGATGCCCAAAATGTCTGACTGACGTGTGTGTGTGTGTGTGTGTGTGTGTGTTTTCAGGAGTGAGTTTGACAGCGAAGGCTCTCCGGATCTCTATAAGGAGGTGTATCTGCAGGACATTCACTGCGTCAGTTCGCTCTGCAAAGCTTATTTCAGAGAATTACCAAACCCTCTGCTCACATACGAGCTGTACGACCGCTTCGCCGTGAGTCTATATTCCCTCATTTAATCTTTAATTTGAGATGTACTGGTTTGTGCAGTGTGTAATTATACATTGACTATCGGAGTGGTCAGCTTTTTTAGTAGTAGTTTGGTAATACATGCTTCTGTGAATCAAATTTACGACTTACGAATAAAATGTATATGTTTTCAAATGTATATTTATATTTACAGTATTTATTTATTAATATTTATGATATAGATCAGAGATCAGAGAAAGCTATTTCGTTAAGTGCAACCATACTGTATGGTCCAGCGCAGCCTTCACACGGTCGCAGACCCCTGGTCATGGCTGATTCTCCAAAAATGTTACTACACATCTCAACGACGGGTAGTGCAAGCTCTGTGATTGGCCGGCTTGGTAGCGGTGATGAGCGTGGGCTATGCTGAGAGCCGCAAGCCTGATGGAGCAAGTGTTTACAAGTGCGGAGTCCCGTGAAGGAGCTCCAGGTGGAGAGTTTTGTTTTGTGTTTGCCTCACGATTAAAGTTGTTGCACGTCCGCCGGCTCCTGCCTCTTCTACATTAAGGAAGAGTTCAGAAAAAACAAAACACCAGCAAAGAAACTGAGCACAGAGGAAAATTAACACCTACTGCAAATAGCTTAGAATCACCAAGAGGCGACACTCTAGTGCAGTTTGGGGAAGAGCCACTAGAGGGCGCGGCGGCCATTTTGGAAGGAAAACTCCAATAGAGCAGCAGCATATTATAAGTGTGTAAAATAAACTATTAAAAGTGCTGATGATTGTGATGGTAAGTGTTGTATTGTCGTCTTTCAGGTTGTATCTTAGCTTTAATGCACTTTTTAAATAAATAAATAAAAAACAAAGCAGCTGCTCGCCATTGCAACAGCAATAAGATCAATGGACAGCCGATCGCTTTCACTCCAAAATGGCGGAATCCGAGGCTGTTGCTGGGCGCTGCTGCTGCAATTAAACGATCTATTGAGTGTCGCCTCTTGGTCATTCCAAGCTCTTTGCCTACTGTCTACTAGTGTTTCTGATAAGTTATTGCAGTGCAACACAAACAGCACGCAGAATATAAATGCATGACTACGCACAAGGCATGCACCTTGGGTCACGCCCAGGGCTTAACATTTACTTTTTTTGATCACCAGCCACTGTGGCTAGTAGTTTTACAACAGTACTAGCCACTCACCATTTTCACTAGCCACAATTTTATTGTTGAGATATGACCTTGACATGCTAAAATTACTTGATTTAGAGTTTGCTTTATCTCTACATGCCTCCTCATTCATTTCACTTTTTTGTGTGTCGTGTATGAGCTTGCTCAATAATCATGAGCAGATGGGTCAGGCTTTCATATATTACAATTAGTTTTCATAATTTTCAGAGCCCAAAATGAAGGATTTACCCAATTTATCTCTGACCACACCATAAATAAAGTTAAATATTTCTTAGCCACACATTTTAAATGTGTGAAAACATGCAAAATATGGCTGAATACTAAACTTTTTATTTAACAAAACATATGCACAGTCATGTGTCCTGGCTAAAGGTCCCAGATCACCAGTTAACTACTCATAAATGGGGAGTTATTCTCCTATTAAAGCAATGTTATAGTAAAAAAAAAGATAATTAAACCATATTAATGCAAAAGAAAGCAGGTAAAAAACATACGGTGTGATAATGAAAGGATGATCACACACACACTTGGTTAATGATAGACCCATAAATGATCTTTTTAAAGAATGGTTAAACCGAAAGCAACTGGCGCTGCTCACAATAAGTCAACTCTGGAACTCTGGAAAGCAGCAAGACTGTGGGTGCACGTTCCTCCCTTTTTGTTCAGTCTATTTGAAAGAGAACCGATCGTATCAGTCGTGTTTCTAGACAGTTGCTTCACAAAAGGAAACGGGAGCACGCACGCGTTATAAACAGTCGCGCGCATCACCTCAGCTGTTAGCGCGAGTGATTATCCTCTCATTCGGTATTCACCTACTTTGCTCGCGCAAAGTTGTGAACGCAATTATTTTTGTTAGTCGTGTTGCTTCTCGATCGCCTGTGCATGCATATTGAACCATCATTATTGTCGAACCCTGCTTTTAAGAATTATTATCTGTGGAAATTATTTTCAACCAGCCAAAGTGGCTAGTGGGAGTGTCTGTCTTACCCGCCACCGCTGAAATCTACCCGCATTTGGCAGGTGTTAATGTAAATCCCTGGTCACGCCAATCACTCGGTGTAGAAGTATAAACCAGCCTTTACTATTAAAGGGCTGACCCCCCATACATCTTGTTTTAAAGTCCCTCAGAGGGGGATCAAGCTTTAATTAGGAGGGTCAATCCCCCCGAAACCTCCCTGTAATTCGCACACTGCTTCTGAAATATTTTGGTCAGGCCCTATATCTAAACAAGCAAAATAGACACTGCGTTTGTTCTGATGGCACATATCGAGCACAAACGAACTGTGCTGATTTGGATCGATTTAAGCAACATGGGGCAGAATGTGACGTCACACAATCAAAACAATACTGATTAATATCTCAGACACCAAACCAGAACAAGCGTCCATTTTTGTGGCACAAATGGTATGGCATAGTTTTGGGGATTATTTATTTTTATGGGGTGCCAGCTTGACGGAGGTAACTCCCCTTTATTCTTAATCTGCTTGTTGTCATATGTCTGCCTTCTGTTTACCTGTTGGAAAGAACATTTGTCAACAGAAGTTTTTAAACGTGTGCTGTATAATTATCAGGATGCAGTGGCGGTTCAGCTGGAGGACGAGAGGTTGGTGAAGATTCGAGAAGTTCTGAAGGATTTACCAGCTCCTCATTACAGGTCAGCTGCAGATTATAAACCTGTTCACCATAATGTCAAACATGCACAATAAACAAAGCTCTGCTGGGGCCTGTACCATAAAGCTAGATTAGCTGGTTAGCCGGTCAAGTTTGGTTTGCACAAATCCTGAGTTTTAGGTACCACAAAGTTAGCTTTAAACTATCTCTGCTACCATGGTATGTTACATTGCACTACTAACCTGATTTGCGGCAGGTTATGTTCATGTTGTATTCCGGTTAGGTTTAGGTCTGGATATCTTCTGGTTATATTCAGGTTATGTTTAGGTTGTGTTCTGATTATATTCTGGTTATGTTTTGATTATATTTAATTTATGTTCTGGTTATGTTCAGGTTATGTTCAGGTCATATTTATGTTTTGCCTAGATATGGTCTGGATATGTTCTAGTTATATTCAGGTCATATTCATGATATGTTCTGGTTATATTCAGGTTATATTCATGTTATGTTTTTGTTATATTCTGGATATGTTCTGGTTATATTCAGGTCATATTCATGATAAGTTTTGATTATATTCAGATCATGTTCATGATGTGTTCTTGTTATATTCTGGATATGTTCTGGTTATATTCAGGTGATATTCATGATATTGTCTGGTTATATTCAGGTTATATTCATGTTATGTTTTTGTTAAATTTTGGATATGTTCTGGTTATATTCAAGTTATATTTCGGTTATGTTTTGGTTACATTTTGCATATGATCTGGATATGTTCTGGTTATATTCAGGTCATATTCAGGTCATATTCAGGTTATGTTCTGGTTATATTCATGTTATGTTTGTTAAATTTTGGATATCTGGTTATGTTATGGTTATATTCTGGATATGGTCTGGATATGTTTTGGTTATATCCAGGTCATATTCAGGATTTGTTTTGATTATATTCAGGTTATGTTGTTGTTATATTCATGTTATATTCATGCTATGTTCTGGTTATATTCTGCATATGATCTGGATATGTTCTGGTTATATTTCAGGTCATATTCATGATATGTTTTGGTTATATTCAGGTTATATTCATGTTATGTTTTTGTTATATTCTGGTTATATTCAGGTTATATTCATGTTATGTTCTGGTTATATTCTGCATATGATCTGGATATGTTCTGGTTATATTCAGGTCATATTCAGGTTATGTTCTGGTTATATTCATGTTATGTTTTTGTTATATTTTGGATATCTGGTTATGTTCTGGTTATATTCAGGTCATATTCATGATATGTTTTTGTTATATTCAGGTCATATTCATTATGTTTTCTGGTTATATTAAGGTCATATTCATGTTATGTTCTGGTTATATTCTGCATATGATCTGGATATGTTTTGGTTATATTCAGGTCATTTTCATGATATGTTTTGGTTATATTCATGTTATGTTTTTGTTATATTCTGGTTATATTCAGGTTATATTCATGTTATGTTCTGGTTATATTTTGCATATGATCTGGATATGTTCTGGTTATATTCAGGTCATATTCATCATATGTTTTGGTTATATTCAGGTTATAATCATGTTATGTTTTTGTTATATTTTGGATATCTGGTTATGTTCTGGTTATATTCAGGTCATATTCATGATATGTTTTTGTTATATTCAGGTCATATTCATTATGTTTTCTGGTTATGTTAAGGTCATATTCATGTTATGTTATGGTTATAGTCTGGATATGGTCTGGATATGTTTTGGTTATATCCAGGTCATATTCATGATATGCTTTGGTTATATTCAGGTTATGTTCTTGTTATATTCTGGATATGTTGTGGTTATATTCATGTTATATTCATGCTATGTTTTTGTTATATTCTGCATATGATCTGGATATGTTCTGGTTATATTCAGGTCATATTCATGTTATGTTCTGGTAATATTCAGGTCATATTCATGATATGTTGTGGTTATATTCAGATTATATTCATGTTGTGTTTTTGTTATATTCTGGATATGTTCTGGTTATATTCAGGTTATATTCATGTTATGTTTTGGTTATATTCTGCATATGATCTGGATATAGTCTGGTTATATTTAGGTCATATTCATGTTATATTCTGGTTGGGTTCAGGATATGGTGTGGTTGTGTTCTGATTATATTATGGTTATGTTTTGGTTATATTCAGGTTAAGTTCAGGTTATGTTTTGATTATAATCTAGTTAGGTTCAGGTTATAATCAGGTTATGTTCAGTATATGTTTTGTTTATGTTCTGATTGTAGATGGGGTCGTCACAGTACCAACAAAACCTGAATCCACAAGTTTGGTTTTGTCAACTCAAAACTAATTCTACAATTTAGATTTTTGTTAAACCACCATCATGGTACAGGCTTATATTTGACAGTTTTATATTTTTATATCATATGTAGTTCCATATTTATATACAGTTGTCAGAATTATTAGCCCCCCTGTTAAATTTTTTCCCCAATTTCTGTTTAACAGAGAGCAGATTTCTTAAACACAATTATAATCATAAAAGTGTTAATAACTCATCTCTAATAACTGATTTATTTTATCTTTGTCATGATGACAGTAAATAATATTAGACTAGATATTCTTCAAGACACTTCTATACAGCTTAAAGTGACATTTAAAGGTTTAACTAACTTAATTAGGGTAACTAGGCAGGTTAGGGTAATTAGGCAAGTTATTGTATAATGATGATTTGTTCTGTAGACTATCAGAAAAAAATTAGCTTAAAGAGGCTAATAATATTGACCTTAAAATGGCTATTAAAAAATTAAAAACTGCTTTTATTCTAGCCGAAATAAAACAAATAAGACTTTCTTCAAGAACAAATATTATCAGACATACTGTGAAAATTTCCTTGCTGTTAAACATCATTTAGGAAATATTTAAAAAAGAAAAAAAAATTAAAAGGGGGGCGAATAATTCTGACTACAACTGTATGTATATTTAAGTAATGAAAATGGATTTAGGTTATTTAAGATGAATGACAATCAGACTTTATACTGTAGATTGTTAGTGTATAAGAAACTACAGTGCACAACTCACACAGATCTTACTAATTTTTAATTAGAGCTTTTACTTTGCATTTGTAATTTATATTGATTATTTATTATTTTTAATCTGAATTGTGATAATTGTATGTTGTTTTTACTCTCTCCTGAGGTTTATTGTGATTATGATTTATTATGATGTTTTCACTGTATTTTCCTGCAGGACTCTGGAGTTTTTGATGCGTCATCTGGTCAAAATGTCCACTTTTGCGTCTGAGACCAACATGCATTCCAGAAACCTGGCCATCGTTTGGGCCCCGAACTTACTCAGGTGTGTGTGTGTGCAGTCATTTTAGCCATTATTTAACATTTATACTGCATTTATACATTAATAAAGCAAAAAGTGGGGGAAAAAACATTAGAATAAATATACAGTGACCTCTTTTGGCGCTTTATCTTAGATTTTTAAAAGAAAATACAGTTTATTTTTGCTTGATTTAATATTAAAAAGTTTAAAAAGTAATTTTTTTCCCACCTATGATATGTTTAAAGAGCCAGAATTGTTTTATACAGTTTTATATACTGCCAAATATACATACAGAAGCCTGTAGGTTGACCACCCACTTCATTTTGCAGTGAAAAGCACAGTATTTTAACTTGCATGTTGCATATGTGTTTTAGACTAATTATTGAATCTAATAAATGTATTTACGTATTGGTTCATTTTTCTAAATGTATACCTTACCTACCTGATAGACGCCTGTCTAAAATGTAGAGCAGATGATTCCCTGAATTTAAATCACATGAGGAAGTAAAGAAGTTATGTTGTAATTGTGTTTTCTGGAAGGGCACAAAGCATATAAATGATCAGACAGGCAGAATACATGTTTTTATTTAGCCATGTGCAATTTCAGATTGTGTTTTACTGTCTCAAATAGTCACACACAAACTTAATAATCCTCCCATTTTAGTTTATTTGCTGCTGGTTACGCTGGAAGTCTGTGTACTGCCAAAGAATGCATCCCTGTCAGATTATGCCTCAACTCATTCACCAGTATGAGGAATATTGGGTGCATTATTCAGTAGTAACATTAATATTTAGAGGGGAAATAGATTAGATTATTCAATCAAGAATACATTTTAACGAAGGCATGATTAATATGGCAGGTGTGTCATTTTTGGGTTACCACTCACACATCATTTGGGTTTTTGTCTGCATTTTTGCTATAAATGATTGCATGGTAATTCAGATCGAAGGACATCGAATCGACAGGATTCAACGGCACCGCGGCATTCATGGAGGTTCGGGTTCAGTCCATCGTGGTGGAGTTTGTTCTCACTCATGTGCCTGAACTCTTCCCTGAAACAGGTGATTCATCTTCATTAATAATGCGCCATTGTTTTCTTATGCAGAATATAACGATGAGTGTTTTTGTCTTGTTTTATATTACAAAACATAAAATTTATTAAATCTTTACATTTACTTCAGAAGCATAATTACTTTAGAATTTTAATATTTGTATAATTTTAAGAAATTAAAAAATAATGTGTGAGTTTTAATATTAAACAAATGTCTGTCAACTAGGTCTGAAATAGTAACTTATTTCAAAAGAAAAACAAGCTTCTCAGCCCAACTGGTAGATATTTTATTGTTGTTTTGCTCACAGCTGATTGGTGAAATCTCAGTTTGTGATCTCCAAGCCAGAACATAGCCAGAACATAACCAGAATATAACCTGATAATAACCAGAATATAACTTGAGCCTAACCCGTACATAGCCAAAACATAACCAAAACATAACCTGAACATAACCAGAGCATAACCTGAACATAAACCGAAGATAGCCAAAACATAACCAGACCATAACCTGAGCATAACCTAAATATAACCAGAACATAATTAGAACACAACCTGAACATATCTAAAATATAACCAGAACATAACCTGAAAATAAACCAAAGATATCCAAAACATACCCTGAACATAACCAGAATATAACCTGAGCATAACCCAAACATAACCAAAATATCACTTGAACACAGCCAAAACATAACCAGAAAAAAACCTGAACATAAACCGAAGATAGCCAAAACATACAGACCATAACCTGAGCATAACCTAATCATAACCTGAACATAACCAAAACATAACCAGAGTATAACTTGAACATAGCCAAAACATAACCAGAACATAAACCGAAGATAGCCAAAACATAAACAGACCATAACCTGAGCATAACCTGAACATAACCAGAACATAGGCAAAACATAACCCAATCATAACCCCAAAATAGTCAAAATATAGCCAAAACATAACCAAAACATAACTTGAACATAACCTGAACATATCCAAAACATAACCAGAACATAACCTGAACATAAACTAAAGATAGCCAAAACATAACCAGAACATAACAATAATATAACCTGAACATAACCCAAGCATAACCAGAACTTAAACTGAACATAACCTGAGCATAACCAGAACATAACATGAATATAGCCAAAACATAACCAAAACATAATCAGAACATAACCAAAACCTGAACACAACATGAACATAACTATTGTTATGACTTAAATTGATATATGCAAGAGTGATTAATTAATGCTCCATTTATCGTTTAATTGTCATAAAGTGACTTTATTTACCTTTTCATTTATATATGCTGTTTTGCTTTAAGAACAGTTTTCCTATGATGCTTAGTGCTACTGAAAGCGCGCCTGTAACCATTGGCAACTGACTCAGTGTGAGAGAGAGTGTGTGTTCGGAGTTTCGCTCCTGCTTCAGTATACAAAAACTTCAGTAAACAGTTCATTTTCGTTCTAAACAAAGTTTTCCAGTCATCATTATTGCTGCTAGATGAAAAGACAGAACAACTATAAAATAACCCAAACATAAACTAACAAACTCACTGAATTTTAATTTTGTATTTATTTTTTATTTATAAAACAACCTGACTTTATCTCAGCTAGATTTGCCATTTATGTTTTTACGTTCAAACTTGTTTGAGTTTCTTGTTTCTGTTGACAACATAAGAAGATATTCTGAAGAATGTTGCAAACTGGTAGCCATTGACTCCCACATTACTAGATTTTTACAGTTTGAGTGGCAAACATTTTTCAAAATATACATGTTTGTATTCAGCAGAAATATGCTTAAGGAACACTTAAGGGTGAATAAAAATCTGTAAACATTAATTTTTGCATAAACTGTCCCTTAAAAAACGCTTAAATATACAATAAGTAAAACCAATATTAATAACATTTTTTGCAGTATGTACCAGTGATCTGAAGTTGTTTTGACTGTGTTCATGCAGGTGTAAGCATGGAGCGCCGCAAGTCTCTGCCGTCTCCTTCAATTCTGTCCAGTCAAGACGATCACTTCTTCAAGTCTTTACCCTTAATCAGTTCAGGAAACCTCAGTCCCGGAGATGGACCTCTACCCATGAGACCCTACCACGCCATTATCGACGGCACTGACAAGTACGACTTAGAGAAAAAATAATGTATTTATTTCCAATATTTTATACCTGTCATGCGGAAATAAATATAAGACTGAAACAATCAGTAGGTGGCAGCACATAATGGTCTTAAAGTGCGCATTCATTCAAAATATAGGATGTTTATTTTGCTAGTGCACATTGTTAGTTTTAGAATTAAACTGGGTGAGTTAATTATGTGAAAAATGCAGTTTATTTTGTTATTCTTTAATCAAAATTTGCTCATCTGCTTTCTCTCTGGAATGGCAGTCCTACTCTGATGATTCTGATTAGGCAAAATATGCTTAGCCACGCCCCTCCACCTGTTAGTTTGCTAAGAGTGAAAAATGAGAGGTGGAACCCATAAATAAACCCCACCTCCTATTTAATTCATTCATTTTCTTTTCAGCATAGTCCCTTTATTAATCAGGAGTCACCACAGTGGAATGAACCACCAACTTATCCAGTATATGTTTAACACACCGAATGCCCTTCCAGCTGCAACCCAACACTGGGAAACTACCATACACTCTTACATTCACACACATACCCTACGGCCAATTTAGTTGATCAATTCCCCTATAGCGCATGTGTTTAGACTGTGGGGGCACCCAGAGGAAACCCACGCCAACACGGGAAGAACATGCAAACTCCACACAGAAACTCCAACTGGCCCAGCCGGGGCTTGAACCAGCAACCTTCTTACATTGAGGCTACCCACTGCACCACTGCATTTTATTTTATTTGATTAAATCACAATGTTGGTGCCAAACACACATACAGTACCTCTAAATGTTGTGACTGACCAATTAGAATCAAGAGAGCTGTGTAATAATCTGAATAACACCCGGCTGGATGTACATTATCCCTTATTTACTCTCTTCTGTGTTGTTTTCAGGAGGAAAGGCTCCCTCAAAGGCAGAAAATGGAAATCCATCTTTAATTTGGGCGCGCGACTCCACGACCCGCGCAAGAAGAACAAATACTGTCCTAAAGGTACCGTTGACAGATTTACAGTGCATTCTGAAAGACTCTAGATTCATAATTTTTTGCATTGCATGTTTAAAGTCAACAAGTAAAGTGTTTTCTCCCCGATTCTCACTCTTCTTCACTGGTGTTTGTGTTGTGAATGCACAGATAAAGAGAAGACGAGCCTCAGGCCTGCTAAGAGCATGGATTCGCTGAGCACAGGTACTACTGCACTCGAAGGTATGATTAAACTATGAAGACTAGATTGTATATACCTGATTATATACATTTTACACAATATACTGTTTAGTAGTAGTATTATTTATTATATGCAAATTTATATTTGTTTTATTAAAAACAAGCTTAGGTTTTTCCACCTGTCAGGTTTTAGACCATATGGGACACAGGATGTGTATAAGGATATAACTCAGTTGTTTGAGCACACTTTATTATTATTGTTTATTTATTTGTTTGCTGGAAATTAGAACTGAATTTAGAAATAGTTTTGAAACAAATATTTGCACTTAACAAACAAAATAAATTATGTATAGGCTAAAGGATATCTGTGCGTACAACACGTTTCCCTATCCACGAAAGAGCGAAAGTGAAAGTAAAGGCAGATTGTAGGAGGCTCATTCTCTCATTCTCGTGCTGCAGATGCTCTGTCTAACTGTTTTCTCTCTAGTGAAGGATTTAGTTTTTACACTTATAATGGGCCCTATACACCTGGCGAAATGCAGCGCAAGGCGCAACGCAATTGTTGTTTGCTAGCTTCAGCTCGGCGCAAGAGTCATTTTGACATTTTGCAGCACGCTGTTTAAATAGCGAATGCATTTGCGCTCATATGTGCGTTCAGCTCTAAAAAAGGAGGCGTGTTGAGGCGCACTGCTGGCACGTTGCTATTTTGAGGAATTAAAATAGACTGCACGATAGACCAGCTGAGAGGAGGTCTATAGTCCAGCACAGAGTGTGTTAGTTGTGCGCCAAACATTGCTTAATACACACAGGATGTACAGCAATACGCAAATATCTTTACAAATGAAAAAGAATTAAAGGATTCAAATATTACAAAACATGTTATTTTCTAGCCTACATCAAATAAACACCACTACCTTCATGCCTTCTTCATCTCGGGAGGCTTTTTCAGTTTAATTATGACAATTTGCTTTTGTATAATGTCATTATTATTATCAGTATTATTTATTATATCCATATTTATATTTGTTTTATTAAAAACAAGCTTAGGTTTGTCCACCTGTCAGGTTTTAGACCATATGGGACACAGGATGTGTTTTAGGATATAACTCAGTTGTTTGAGCACACTTTGTTATTACTGTTCATTTATTCGTTTGCTGGAGATTAGAACTGAATTTAGAAATAGTTTTGAAACAAATCTTTTTGTGCTTAATAAACAAAGTTAATTATGTATAGGCTAATTGATATCTGTGCATACAAGGTTTCCCTATCCACGAGAGTGAAAGTGAAAGTGAATAATGAGGAGGCTCATCTCTCATTCTCGCGCTCTTGTGTAACTGTTTTCTCGCTAGTGAAGCTTCAGTTTTTCCACTTACAAAGTCGTCATGTAAATAGCAAATGGCGCGGCGCAACTGACTCTTAAAGGGAATGGGAAACGAGACTCTGATTGGTTCATTCTCAAAACACACCCAGAACTCATTAAGAGAATAAGCTCAACACTGTTAGACCATGTGCCACGGCGCAGAGCGTGTTGTTCCATCCTTAAAATAGCAAAAGTGAATTCTGACACGCTCTTAATGCTTTTGCGCCCTGCGCTTCAGACTTTGCGCCTAGATCGTTAAAATAGAGCCCAGTGAGGGCTTAAAAACAGAACAGAAAAGAATAAATTACTTAAAAATTATAATGTTAGGACCTGAAAATGTATGCAGATCTTGACCCCCTTAACACATTCAAATGCACATAACAAATTTTCAATAAACCATTCAAGTCTTTCAGTCATTGACTTTTACTAAAATTGTCTCATTTACATTTCCCTAGTGCTAAAAATTGTTTAGATGAAACCAGATAGATTAAATTTGCCCACTTTATATTGCCTTTATTTTCTTGCTGCTTATGTTTTAACTTTGTTCGTTGCCAGCCTGAGTTAGCAGCTATCATAAATAAATAAAACTACTTAATTACAGTTCATTACAATAATTATTAACTGTAATAATTTTTTTTCAGTTTTAAAATTAAATAAGCTGTATATTTTTCTCCCGTCAGACTCGAAGCCTCCTCAAGCTGATCTTCCTCCTCTAGTTCTGTCCTCAGCCTCTGGCAGCTCAGAGGGCGTGGCCTCATCAGGAGTGGGCGTTGCTTCAGCAGGAGGGGGCGTGTCCAGTGGATATGCTGTGACGTACAGGCGAACAGGCGGAGCTCAGGTCAGTGTGGTCAGTGCAGGAATTCCCGGCTCTTATACTCGTCTGGACTCAGCGGGCGGAGCCGAGGGGCCGGCGCAGGGCATGGCCAAATCTCCTGCCATCAGCAGCAAAGCTGAACGCCGTGCCGGGATGCACATTACAGGACCGTTTTCAGTGACCGTCCCGCTTCACATCACCTCCGGACTGGCTCTCGGGGTCCTGCACGGCGGATGGAACGATAAAGAGCAAACGCAAGATGAAGACGTAAAGAGCACAGACGGAGATTCACAGAGCAAGAACTGCGATCAGAATGAAGCCAACAGTTCTGTGGAAACTCAGGTGGATTGTGGGAAGGATGTGATAGAAACAGAGGAAAAATCAACAGACGGCAATAAAGCAGAGACAGAAGATCTGAACTCAACTCAAGAGTCTGTGAAGGACAATGTCGAAGATGTAAAAGGCAAAGAGGAAACTACAGAGGAGGAGTACATGGGTAACGTTTGCTTTCTTGTGTTTTATTATGTGTAGAATCTTGAAAGGAGAGCTGTTATGCAAAAAGGTTATCAGAGGGGGAAAGCCCCGCCCACTAGTGCCCATCTCATTAGCATAAACAGCAGCCCTGAGTGAGAAGCAGCCATCTGTCCATTAGCCATTAGAGTGTTTGAGCTGCTGAAGATGATTTCAGCATAGACTCAGAGGATTATAGATGTGGAGTTTTAGATGAACAGCGACAGGAGCGACACAGACTGACAGAAGCATCAAACACACACTCACACCTGACCAGCACTGAGAACACACACACTGCTGTTTTACATCAGTCACTATAATTATGCACATGCATTTGTAGCTCCACCCTCTTCTAAAAGGAGCACAATCTCATTTGCATTTAAAGCGGCAGTCACCAAAACGCCACAATTAGGATCAAAGCCTGAAAGGGTCAGTTTCAGAGAGATGGAGAACATTAGAGTGTGTGATATTTTCAGCTCAAACTCAAACACACACACTTTAGAAACAGCAGAGACGTATTTTACGTCTTGTAAAAAGGGACAGAATAGGTCCACTTTAAAGACACGGTATAAAAATAAAGTTAACTAATAATTTATTGTTATTAGTATTAGATTATCATTAACTGATTTGCATATTCAAATGATCACACACTGTAAAATAGTTATTGCTTGCCTTCACTTTTGGTAACACTTTAGTTAAGTTTACAGTTATGCAAATCAAATGTGTGATCAGAATATAGATATTAATAAAAGTGTAAAGTTTGCAGTGTCTATTTAGAATATGGGATTAAAAATATAAAGTTTGGTGTGTGTGATCAAAATAGAGTTTAAATTAAATGTCAATGTCAGTTTTATTGATATAGCACTATTAAACACAACCAGAGGCTGACCAATGTGCTGCACAATACACATCACAACAAAGAAAATATACATAAAAGTAGAACTAAAACGGACAATTTTCATTGATTAAATACATAATCAAACAGTGTGTTTGCCTCAAAGCAAGAAGGTCGCTGGTTTGTGTCCAGCTGGGTCAGTTGATGTGTCTGTGAGTTTGCATGTTCTCCCCATGTTGGCGTGGGTTTCCTCCGGGTGCTCCGCTTTCCCCCACAATTCACAAAACATGTGGTACAGGTGAACTGGGTATGCTAAATTGTCTGTGTATGAGTGTGAATGAGTGTGTATGGATGATTCCCAGAGATGAGTTGCGGCTGGAAGGGCATCCACTGCGTAAAACGTGCTGTATAAGTTGGCAGTTCATTCCGCTGTGGCCAGGCACGTGCACACATAGGGCTCAACCTGTGCAGTGCACATGCCCTTTTTAGTCTTGGATAGAAAGTGCCCTTCCAAAATGATCAAAAGTGCCCCCGCGACGCAGCACACCTTCAGGCCCGCCCTTCAGTAGGCGCGTGACAACATCGCTCTTGAGTACGCGCGCGACAACACAGCTGATCAGTACGCGCGCGATAACACCGCTTTTCAGTACGCGCTCTGCGCGCTTCCACCCCCCATCCTGGCTGTGGCGACCCCGGATTAATAAAGGGACTAAGCCGAAAAGAAAATGAATGAATGAAACAGATCTAATACAGAGGCAGAGGCACTCCACAACCTAGACCTAACTTTAAAAATTTAGGCGCATCAGCCAATATTTAGTCGCACCCACCAATTATGAGCACCGTTACTACAAGTTTTATACAAACATATTTATTGCATTTAAAATCAACACTAATCAAAGTAACAAGCAAAAAAAAAATATATATATATATATGCAAGCGTGAGGAAAATATGTCTTAACAAAATCCTGTTATCACAAGAAAATAGATTTTTATAACAGAACTGAGTGACTAAAGCATACACGGAGCGCTCACCGGCCCTGCACACACTGCTGGACATGAATGAATCTGTTAACGGTATAACTGTGCTGTTCTCACGGGTGCTGTCTGATATTGCACTGATGCTTTTGACATATACTGCACCTTATTATATGCATACATCATGTTAATAGCAATACTTGTCTTTTCATGAGTAGCGATGTTAGTTTACTCAGTGTAAGCCTTTTTGTGATGGTGTACGTGGTGTTAATTTTGACATATATCTGCCTCTTGCACGGCGGACAGCATCTGCTGATTATATGAAGGATTAAACTGAAGCTCTAGTGCTAGATGTGGCAAACAGTTCCCTGAAAACTCCATCCCACAGACTTTTCATAGCGGACTTGAAGCCAGTGGAAGTCTTTTATCCACTCTTGGAAAAGTGTAGATGGTGGATTAACATTCAGCACATGGTCACTAGTAAGATGTCATTATTTGTAACTTTAGATGTCATGCTTTCTAAAACTAAATCTGTCAGTGTTATCTTCATTCTCATCTTCAGCGCTTCACATTTTCGCGGTAGGAGCTCTCTCTGTCATCCCAAGCCAGAAGGCGCTGAGTGATTGACAGCTGATATTCAGTGCTAGAGCAGTGGTGGACCAATAAGAAGAGCGTGAAGGCGGGGCAAGCATTACGGACTTGGCTTTGTTTACTGCAGCAAGTTGACATGACAACTGTTTTAAACCATTCCTGAGCGCTGCGTTTCAAGTGCAGACAAAGAGCTTTGAGATGCGTTCTGCGTGAATGTCTCCCGAATCCGTGCATCTGGTGAACATTTTGCAGTAAAAACTGGTCCACACAACAATTCTTTGCACTCGCACACATGCTCCCAAATATATTTTGAGGTCGCATAGATAAAATTTTGGGCACATATGCGATCAAAATGGTTGCAATTTCGAGCCCTGTGGTGTAATGTGGTCATGTTTCTTGGTTCCTGTTAAAAGCCTTGCAGCAGCATTTTGGACAAATTGTAAACAGGTTTTCTGACTAATCCCAAAGTATAATGAGTTGCAATAGTCCAATCTAGTGGTAATAAAAGCATAATTTATTAATTTACTCATTTTCTTTTCAGCTTAGTCCCTTTATTAATCTGGGGTCGCCACAGCGGAATGAACAGCCAACTTATCCAGCACATGTTTTACGCAGCGGATGCTCTTCCAGCCACAACCCATCTCTGGGAAACATCCATACATATTCATTCACACACATATGTAACGGAGGCCAGCTAGTAAATGCTGTGCAGGTAAACCTCACTCCTCTGACCTCTAAAGGTGCTCTAGCAACAGACGCTAGAGGTCATGGTCTTTAGCCTCCTTGGGAGAGCAACCGACTCCCATACGGAAGGTTGCCGGCTTGATACCAGCTTGGAGTGGGTTGGATGGCGTAGGACCGGCGGGGTTACACATACACTAAGCACAACTGTGGGGGAAACCGGAGCACCCGGAGGAAACCCACGCGAATGCAGGGAAAACATGCAAACTCTACACAGAAACGCCAACTGACCCAGCCGAGGCTCAAATCAGCGACCTTCTTGCAGTGGGGCGACAGCACTACCTACTGCGCCACTGCGTCAACAAAGCATGGATTATTTTTTCAAAATTATTTCTAGATAGAAAAAATGTAACTGTTTTAAAAGTCAAAGCTGAATGATGCAAGATTTGACCACTGCATTTATTTATCTGTTTATAATGTGTAGCAAACATAACCAGAACACACATAGAGTATATATATATATATATATACATACATACATACAATTGGGGTATGTAGATGCTGCTTCAAAATGAAATCCTTAAAACTAAATCCTTAAATCCTAAATCATTCCCACATGTGAAGGAGCACATTGTTTCCTCATGTTTTGAGCTGACTAAAATTAAATAAGACTAACTGTGATCATTTCTCCTCAGACATGAGAGCACACGTCCAGCAGACGCCGGTCAGTCCGATTTATTGTGAGTTTCAAGAACAGGAGCTGGATTTGCAGGAGGCTTTCGGGTTTCTGGACTCGATGGACAACTCTGTCTCAAACCAGGTGTGTTTATATTGATCTTATTATTTATATTGATCTTATTATTGTCATTATGGGGGATTGTGTGTAGAATGTTGAGAAAATCAATCAATTTAATCCATTTTGGAATGAGGCTGTAACATTAAAACATGTAGAACAAGTCAAGCACTATCAATACTTTCCTGATGCACTGTATATGGAGCTGAGAAGAAGGGGGCGGGGCATCACAGACAATAGAGAGGATTTGATTGGTCAGAAAATTTGATGAGCAACTGAAGCTGCGTCCCAAATCGCATACTTATGCACTATTCTATGCCATTTTGTAGTATAAATAGTGTGAGTAGTGTGTTCACACTGAAAACTCTAATAATAATAAGTGCACTTGAATTACCCGGATGATGCACTCATTCAGCCGGTATAATGAAGTGTGTAATGATGGACACTTCACGCACTCAACGGCCGCAGGTTTGCTTGCGTAGCGGAAGGGGCGGAGCTATCAGGCTCACATGTTGCATAACTTTATTTATTTTGGATGGTGAAAGCAAAATTCTCCTACGAGAGTGATTATAGCGCCTCCCGATGGTGAATGCGGTTATACTCACGCCAGGTATTATTTGATAATTCGGTCGTTTATTTCACTGATTTGGCGACCGTCAAACGTCATCAGGGAAACGGTTTGAATTTCCGCTTAGTAAAAAAACATTAGTTTGCCATTTGGGACGACACTACATACATATACTATACTGTTGAGTGTGTAAGTGCATAAGTACATAGTGCATTGGTATAGTGTGCCATTTGGGGCGCAGCTTGAATGTATGAGGAGACGGCAAGTAAATCATCAATCAATTTAGGCGGTAGAGCCAAACTGCAAGCTTTAGATGTTCATGACAGGTTTATATCTGCTACATGTGGATGTTCTCGCCGTTTTGAAGCAAAATAGCTTACAGATATCCTAACATACTTAAACTAACATCAAAGGAGAAGCACTGTAGCAACGACCAGCAGCGTGTAAGTACATTTAGACTTGTTTTCAATTGTTTGTGTATGGTACTAGAAATTTTACTCACTGTTTCCTTGGTTACTGTAAGAGCTTGGGTGTGTAGCGCCCCTCGCCTCAGTTTCTGTTGTTTTTACTCTGGAGGCGTGTCCAAGCGCCAAGTAAAGGGTATATATTCAGTGCACTAGGTTTAGTTAGTAGAAGTAGAACATTTAGATTTGTTTTCAGCTGTCTCTGTGTGGTTCTAGGACATTTAGATTTGTTTTCAGCTGTTTGCGTGTGGTTCTAGGACATTTAGACTTGTTTTCAGCTGTCTGCGTGTGGTTCTAGGACATTTAGATTTGGTTTCAGCTGTTTGCGTGTGGTTCTAGGACATTTAGATTTGTTTTCAGCTGTCTGTGTGTGGTTCTAGGACATTTAGACTTGTTTTCAGCTGTCTGCGTGTGGTTCTAGGACATTTAGACTTGTTTTCAGCTGTTTGCGTGTGGTTCTAGGACATTTAGACTTGTTTTCAGCTGTTTGCGTATGGTTCTAGGACCTTTAGACTTGTTTTCAGCTGTTTGCGTATGGTTCTAGGACATTTAGACTTGTTTTCAGCTGTTTGCGTGTGGTTCTAGGACATCTTCACTCCCATCAGGTGTTTTTTTTTCCCTCTCCGCTGTCGCCACTGCCTCGCATGGTTCAGGATTGGTAGAGCTACGCATCGATGAATTGGCTCTTCAGTGTTTGAACTCTCAGTAATGATTAAATCACACTGAACTGAGCTAAACTGAACTGAACTGAACTTAAACACTAAAACCTGAACCACACTGTTCCAGTTACTATGACCATTTATGTGAAGCTGCTTTGACACAATCTACATTGTAAAAGCGCTATACAAATAAAGCTGAATTGAATTTAATTGAATTGACTTTAGACTTGTTTTCAGCTGTTTGTGTGTGGTTCTAGGACATTTAGATTTGTTTTCAGCTGTTTGCGTGTGGTTCTAGGACTTTTAGACTTGTTTTCAGCTGTTTGCGTATGGTTCTAGGACATTTAGACTTGTTTTCAGCTGTTTGCGTGTGGTTCTAGGACATTTAGACTTGTTTTCAGCTGTTTGCGTATGGTTCTAGGACCTTTAGACTTGTTTTCAGCTGTTTGCGTATGGTTCTAGGACATTTAGACTTGTTTTCAGCTGTTTGCGTGTGGTTCTAGGACATTTATACTTGTTTTCAGCTGTTTGCGTATGGTTCTAGGACCTTTAGACTTGTTTTCAGCTGTTTGCGTATATTAGTCTTGTTTTCAGCTGTTTGCGTGTGGTTCTAGGACATTTAGATTTGTTTTCAGCTGTTTGCGTATGGTTCTAGGACATTTAGATTTGTTTTCAGCTGTTTGCGTGTGGTTCTAGGACATTTAGACTTGTTTTTAGCTGTTTGCGTATGGTTCTAGGACATTTAGACTTGTTTTCAGCTGTTTGTGTGTGGTTCTAGGACATTTAGACTTGTATTCAGCTGTTTGCGTATGGTTCTAGGACATTAAGACTTGTTTTTAGCTGTTTGCGTGTGGTTCTAGGACATTTAGACTTGTTTTCAGCTGTTTGCGTATGGTTCTAGGACATTAAGACTTGTTTTTAGCTGTTTGCGTGTGGTTCTAGGACATTTAGACTTGTTTTCAGCTGTTTGCGTATGGTTCTAGGACCTTTAGACTTGTTTTCAGCTGTTTGCGTATGGTTCTAGGACATTTAGACTTGTATTCAGCTTTTTGCGTATGCTTCTAGGACATTAAGACTTGTTTTTAGCTGTTTGCGTGTGGTTCTAGGACATTTAGACTTGTTTTCAGCTGTTTGCGTATGGTTCTAGGACATTTAGACTTGTATTCAGCTTTTTGCGTATGGTTCTAGGACATTAAGACTTGTTTTTAGCTGTTTGCGTATGGTTCTAGGACATTTAGACTTGTTTTCAGCTGTTTGCGTATGGTTCTAGGACATTAAGACTTGTTTTTAGCTGTTTGCGTGTGGTTCTAGGACATTTAGACTTGTTTTCAGCTGTTTGCGTGTGGTTCTAGGACATTTAGACTTGTTTTCAGCTGTTTGCGTATAGTTCTAGGACATTTAGATTTGTTTTCAGCTGTTTGCGTATGGTTCTAGGACATTTAGATTTGTTTTCAGCTGTTTGCGTGTGGTTCTAGGACATTTAGACTTGTTTTCAGCTGTTTGTGTGTGGTTCTAGGACATTTAGACTTGTATTCAGCTGTTTGCGTATGGTTCTAGGACATTAAGACTTGTTTTTAGCTGTTTGCGTGTGGTTCTAGGACATTTAGACTTGTTTTCAGCTGTTTGCGTATGGTTCTAGGACCTTTAGACTTGTTTTCAGCTGTTTGCGTATGGTTCTAGGACATTTAGACTTGTTTTCAGCTGTTTGCGTATGGTTCTAGGACCTTTAGACTTGTTTTCAGCTGTTTGCGTATGGTTCTAGGACATTAAGACTTGTTTTTAGCTGTTTGCGTGTGGTTCTAGGACATTTAGACTTGTTTTCAGCTGTTTGCGTATGGTTCTAGGACCTTTAGACTTGTTTTCAGCTGTTTGCGTGTGGTTCTAGGACATTTAGACTTGTTTTCAGCTGTTTGCGTATAGTTCTAGGACATTTAGACTTGTTTTCAGCTGTTTGCGTATGGTTCTAGGACATTTAGACTTGTTTTCAGCTTTTTGCGTGTGGTTCTAGGACATTTAGACTTGTTTTCAGCTGTCTGCGTATGGTTCTAGGACATTTAGACTTGTTTTCAGCTGTTTGCGTATGGTTCTAGGACCTTTAGACTTGTTTTCAGCTGTTTGCGTATGGTTCTAGGACATTTAGACTTGTTTTCAGCTGTTTGCGTGTGGTTCTAGGACATCTTCACTCCCATCAGGTGTTTTTTTTTCCCTCTCCGCTGTCGCCACTGCCTCGCATGGTTCAGGATTGGTAGAGCTACGCATCGATGAATTGGCTCTTCAGTGTTTGAACTCTCAGTAATGATTAAATCACACTGAACTGAGCTAAACTGAACTGAACTGAACTTAAACACTAAAACCTGAACCACACTGTTCCAGTTACTATGACCATTTATGTGAAGCTGCTTTGACACAATCTACATTGTAAAAGCGCTATACAAATAAAGCTGAATTGAATTTAATTGAATTGACTTTAGACTTGTTTTCAGCTGTTTGTTTGTGGTTTTAGGACATTTAGATTTGTTTTCAGCTGTTTGCGTGTGGTTCTAGGACTTTTAGACTTGTTTTCAGCTGTTTGCGTATGGTTCTAGGACATTTAGACTTGTTTTCAGCTGTTTGCGTGTGGTTCTAGGACATTTAGACTTGTTTTCAGCTGTTTGCGTATGGTTCTAGGACCTTTAGACTTGTTTTCAGCTGTTTGCGTATGGTTCTAGGACATTTAGACTTGTTTTCAGCTGTTTGCGTGTGGTTCTAGGACATTTATACTTGTTTTCAGCTGTTTGCGTATGGTTCTAGGACCTTTAGACTTGTTTTCAGCTGTTTGCGTATATTAGTCTTGTTTTCAGCTGTTTGCGTGTGGTTCTAGGACATTTAGATTTGTTTTCAGCTGTTTGCGTATGGTTCTAGGACATTTAGATTTGTTTTCAGCTGTTTGCGTGTGGTTCTAGGACATTTAGACTTGTTTTTAGCTGTTTGCGTATGGTTCTAGGACATTTAGACTTGTTTTCAGCTGTTTGTGTGTGGTTCTAGGACATTTAGACTTGTATTCAGCTGTTTGCGTATGGTTCTAGGACATTAAGACTTGTTTTTAGCTGTTTGCGTGTGGTTCTAGGACATTTAGACTTGTTTTCAGCTGTTTGCGTATGGTTCTAGGACATTAAGACTTGTTTTTAGCTGTTTGCGTGTGGTTCTAGGACATTTAGACTTGTTTTCAGCTGTTTGCGTATGGTTCTAGGACCTTTAGACTTGTTTTCAGCTGTTTGCGTATGGTTCTAGGACATTTAGACTTGTATTCAGCTTTTTGCGTATGGTTCTAGGACATTAAGACTTGTTTTTAGCTGTTTGCGTGTGGTTCTAGGACATTTAGACTTGTTTTCAGCTGTTTGCGTATGGTTCTAGGACATTTAGACTTGTATTCAGCTTTTTGCGTATGGTTCTAGGACATTAAGACTTGTTTTTAGCTGTTTGCGTATGGTTCTAGGACATTTAGACTTGTTTTCAGCTGTTTGCGTATGGTTCTAGGACATTAAGACTTGTTTTTAGCTGTTTGCGTGTGGTTCTAGGACATTTAGACTTGTTTTCAGCTGTTTGCGTGTGGTTCTAGGACATTTAGACTTGTTTTCAGCTGTTTGCGTATAGTTCTAGGACATTTAGATTTGTTTTCAGCTGTTTGCGTATGGTTCTAGGACATTTAGATTTGTTTTCAGCTGTTTGCGTGTGGTTCTAGGACATTTAGACTTGTTTTCAGCTGTTTGTGTGTGGTTCTAGGACATTTAGACTTGTATTCAGCTGTTTGCGTATGGTTCTAGGACATTAAGACTTGTTTTTAGCTGTTTGCGTGTGGTTCTAGGACATTTAGACTTGTTTTCAGCTGTTTGCGTATGGTTCTAGGACCTTTAGACTTGTTTTCAGCTGTTTGCGTATGGTTCTAGGACATTTAGACTTGTTTTCAGCTGTTTGCGTATGGTTCTAGGACCTTTAGACTTGTTTTCAGCTGTTTGCGTATGGTTCTAGGACATTAAGACTTGTTTTTAGCTGTTTGCGTGTGGTTCTAGGACATTTAGACTTGTTTTCAGCTGTTTGCGTATGGTTCTAGGACCTTTAGACTTGTTTTCAGCTGTTTGCGTGTGGTTCTAGGACATTTAGACTTGTTTTCAGCTGTTTGCGTATAGTTCTAGGACATTTAGACTTGTTTTCAGCTGTTTGCGTATGGTTCTAGGACATTTAGACTTGTTTTCAGCTTTTTGCGTGTGGTTCTAGGACATTTAGACTTGTTTTCAGCTGTCTGCGTATGGTTCTAGGACATTTAGACTTGTTTTCAGCTGTTTGCGTATGGTTCTAGGACATTTAGACTTGTTTTCAGCTGTTTGCGTGTGGTTCTAGGACATTTAGACTTGTTTTCAGCTGTTTGCGTATGGTTCTAGGACCTTTAGACTTGTTTTCAGCTGTTTGCGTATGGTTCTAGGACATTTAGACTTGTTTTCAGCTGTTTGCGTGTGGTTCTAGGACATCTTCACTCCCATCAGGTGTTTTTTTTTCCCTCTCCGCTGTCGCCACTGCCTCGCATGGTTCAGGATTGGTAGAGCTACGCATCGATGAATTGGCTCTTCAGTGTTTGAACTCTCAGTAATGATTAAATCACACTGAACTGAGCTAAACTGAACTGAACTGAACTTAAACACTAAAACCTGAACCACACTGTTCCAGTTACTATGACCATTTATGTGAAGCTGCTTTGACACAATCTACATTGTAAAAGCGCTATACAAATAAAGCTGAATTGAATTTAATTGAATTGACTTTAGACTTGTTTTCAGCTGTTTGTTTGTGGTTTTAGGACATTTAGATTTGTTTTCAGCTGTTTGCGTGTGGTTCTAGGACTTTTAGACTTGTTTTCAGCTGTTTGCGTATGGTTCTAGGACATTTAGACTTGTTTTCAGCTGTTTGCGTGTGGTTCTAGGACATTTAGACTTGTTTTCAGCTGTTTGCGTATGGTTCTAGGACCTTTAGACTTGTTTTCAGCTGTTTGCGTATGGTTCTAGGACATTTAGACTTGTTTTCAGCTGTTTGCGTGTGGTTCTAGGACATTTATACTTGTTTTCAGCTGTTTGCGTATGGTTCTAGGACCTTTAGACTTGTTTTCAGCTGTTTGCGTATATTAGTCTTGTTTTCAGCTGTTTGCGTGTGGTTCTAGGACATTTAGATTTGTTTTCAGCTGTTTGCGTATGGTTCTAGGACATTTAGATTTGTTTTCAGCTGTTTGCGTGTGGTTCTAGGACATTTAGACTTGTTTTTAGCTGTTTGCGTATGGTTCTAGGACATTTAGACTTGTTTTCAGCTGTTTGTGTGTGGTTCTAGGACATTTAGACTTGTATTCAGCTGTTTGCGTATGGTTCTAGGACATTAAGACTTGTTTTTAGCTGTTTGCGTGTGGTTCTAGGACATTTAGACTTGTTTTCAGCTGTTTGCGTATGGTTCTAGGACATTAAGACTTGTTTTTAGCTGTTTGCGTGTGGTTCTAGGACATTTAGACTTGTTTTCAGCTGTTTGCGTATGGTTCTAGGACCTTTAGACTTGTTTTCAGCTGTTTGCGTATGGTTCTAGGACATTTAGACTTGTATTCAGCTTTTTGCGTATGGTTCTAGGACATTAAGACTTGTTTTTAGCTGTTTGCGTGTGGTTCTAGGACATTTAGACTTGTTTTCAGCTGTTTGCGTATGGTTCTAGGACATTTAGACTTGTATTCAGCTTTTTGCGTATGGTTCTAGGACATTAAGACTTGTTTTTAGCTGTTTGCGTATGGTTCTAGGACATTTAGACTTGTTTTCAGCTGTTTGCGTATGGTTCTAGGACATTAAGACTTGTTTTTAGCTGTTTGCGTGTGGTTCTAGGACATTTAGACTTGTTTTCAGCTGTTTGCGTGTGGTTCTAGGACATTTAGACTTGTTTTCAGCTGTTTGCGTATAGTTCTAGGACATTTAGATTTGTTTTCAGCTGTTTGCGTATGGTTCTAGGACATTTAGATTTGTTTTCAGCTGTTTGCGTGTGGTTCTAGGACATTTAGACTTGTTTTCAGCTGTTTGTGTGTGGTTCTAGGACATTTAGACTTGTATTCAGCTGTTTGCGTATGGTTCTAGGACATTAAGACTTGTTTTTAGCTGTTTGCGTGTGGTTCTAGGACATTTAGACTTGTTTTCAGCTGTTTGCGTATGGTTCTAGGACCTTTAGACTTGTTTTCAGCTGTTTGCGTATGGTTCTAGGACATTTAGACTTGTTTTCAGCTGTTTGCGTATGGTTCTAGGACATTTAGACTTGTTTTCAGCTGTTTGCGTGTGGTTCTAGGACCTTTAGACTTGTTTTCAGCTGTTTGCATGTGGTTCTAGGACTTTTAGACTTGTTTTCAGCTGTTTGCGTATGGTTCTAGGACATTTAGACTTGTTTTCAGCTGTTTGCGTGTGGTTCTAGGACATTTAGACTTGTTTTCAGCTGTTTGCGTGTGGTTCTAGGACATTTAGACTTGTTTTCAGCTGTTTGCGTATGGTTCTAGGACCTTTAGACTTGTTTTCAGCTGTTTGCGTGTGGTTCTAGGACATTAATACTTGTTTTCAGCTGTTTGCGTATGGTTCTAGGACCTTTAGACTTGTTTTCAGCTGTTTGCGTATGGTTCTAGGACATTTAGACTTGTTTTCAGCTGTTTGCGTGTGGTTCTAGGACATTTATACTTGTTTTCAGCTGTTTGCGTGTGGTTCTAGGACATTTAGATTTGTTTTCAGCTGTTTGCGTATGGTTCTAGGACATTTAGATTTGTTTTCAGCTGTTTGTGTGTGGTTCTAGGACATTTAGACTTGTTTTCAGCTGTTTGTGTGTGGTTCTAGGACATTTAGACTTGTATTCAGCTTTTTGCGTATGGTTCTAGGACATTAAGACTTGTTTTTAGCTGTTTGCGTGTGGTTCTAGGACATTTAGACTTGTTTTCAGCTGTTTGCGTATGGTTCTAGGACATTAAGACTTGTTTTTAGCTGTTTGCGTGTGGTTCTAGGACATTTAGACTTGTTTTCAGCTGTTTGCGTATGGTTCTAGGACCTTTAGACTTGTTTTCAGCTGTTTGCGTATGGTTCTAGGACATTTAGACTTGTTTTCAGCTGTTTGCGTATGGTTCTAGGACATTTAGACTTGTTTTCAGCTGTTTGCGTATGGTTCTAGGACATTAAGACTTGTTTTTAGCTGTTTGCGTGTGGTTCTAGGACATTTAGACTTGTTTTCAGCTGTTTGCGTATGGTTCTAGGACATTTAGACTTGTTTTCAGCTGTTTGCGTATGGTTCTAGGACATTTAGACTTGTTTTCAGCTGTTTGCGTGTGGTTCTAGGACATTTAGACTTGTTTTCAGCTGTCTGCGTGTGGTTCTAGGACATCTAGACTTGTTTTCAGCTGTTTGCGTATGGTTCTAGGACCTTTAGATTTGTTTTCAGCTGTCTGCGTGTGGTTCTAGGACATTTAGACTTGTTTTCAGCTGTTTGCGTGTGGTTCTAGGACATTTAGACTTGTTTTCAGCTGTCTGCGTGTGGTTCTAGGACATTTAGACTTGTTTTCAGTTGTTTGCGTGTGGTTCTAGGACATTTAGACTTGTTTTCAGTTGTTTGCGTAGGGTTCTAGGACATTTAGACTTGTTTTCAGCTGTTTGCATGTGGTTCTAGGACTTTTAGACTTGTTTTCAACTGTTTGCGTGTGGTTCTAGGACTTTTAGACTTGTTTTCAGCTGTTTGCGTATGGTTCTAGGACATTTAGACTTGTTTTCAGCTGTTTGTGTGTGGTTCTAGGACATTTAGACTTGTTTTCAGCTGTTTGTGTGTGGTTCTAGGACCTTTAGACTTGTTTTCAGCTGTTTGCGTATGGTTCTAGGACATTTAGACTTGTTTTCAGCTGTTTGCATGTGGTTCTAGGACATTTAGACTTGTTTTCAGCTGTTTGCATGTGGTTCTAGGACATTTAGACTTGTATTCAGCTGTTTGCGTATGGTTCTAGGACATTAAGACTTCCACGAGTGGGCTTTAATGAGCCTAAAAGAGCACATGTCACTCCGCTGCTCATTCGTTTGCACTGGCTGCCAGTTGCTGCTCGCATCAAATTCAAAGCTCTGATGTTTGCTTACAAAGTGACTTCTGGCTTTGCTTCTTCTTATCTGCTCTCACTTCTGCAGATGTATGTGCCCTCCAGAAACTTGCGTTCTGTGAATGAACGTCGCCTCGTGGTTCCATCCCAAAGAGGGAAGAAATCACTTTCCCGAACTCTCGCATTCAATCTGCCCAGTTGGTGGAATGAACTCCCGAACTGCATCAGAACGTTCGAGGTTACAGAAGTAACCCTTCGTTCCCCGAGGAGGGGAACGGAAGTGCCATGAATGGGAGGATTCGGATCAGAAGCCGCTTATCTGGAGAGTATTGAACGGGCCAATGAATGAAATTAATTGGCAGCGTAAGCTTGCGCAGGTGTGCGACATCTGCAATCATCTCAGCATATAAGCACACCTGAAGCCAGCAGACGCCATCCTTTTAAGCTGAAGAGACTTTCAAACAGCTAAGGGACAGTCATTATGGCGACGGAATATGGCACTTCCGTTCCCCTCCTCGGGGAACGAAGGGTTACTTCTGTAACCTCGAACGTTCCCCTTCGGTTGGGGAACTTCAGTGCCATGAATGGGAGAATATGGAAAGCGCCACAATGACTGCACCTTACCAACACCCCCGATGAGGAGATAGTCAAGCAAGCGTGACGCACCCACATCATGGGGGGCGCGGTCCTCCAACGTGTCCCTGGCCCTAATTTATCCTACTTCAACAGAAGTTTTACGGATTTAGATATATTTTTTTGGGAAGTCGTGAGCATCTAGATAATTCTAGGAAATACGACAGTACGTTGGGAAGCGTGCAATCCCGATAGGGAGGACGCTGCGGAGGCCATCCGTTACCCAAGGGGGGGATAGATGGCAGAATTTACCTATGGACTAGCCCTAAAAAGGGGGAGTACACATAGCAAAGAGTGGTTAGCGGAGAGGGAAGACACGGGTCAGCCCAGGGGGGGGACTTAACCGTGGCGGAATAAGCATATGGGATCGCCTAGTGGGGATCACGCATAGCAGGCACCTATACCCAAAACGCGGGCTGACCAGCGGGCAGACCTACAACGTAGTGGGCCAGCAAGTGACTCCTCCGCTGAGTCAGTGCTGGGGGCCACGGAGGAATCTGCAGGGCTCACCTGACGGGGAACTTTACTGACAGATAAAAAAGGCGCACGTACCTCCGTGTCAGGGAGAATGGCGCAGCAAGCGTGTTTCAACACCCTACCGAGTTGTCTCCTCAATCACCAAAGGGTTACCTAATACCCTTGAGGAAACCGGCTCCACTCGCAGATTGTAAAACCTTGCAAATGTGTTGGGTGTCGCCCAGCCCGCAGCTCTACAGATGTCTGTTAGAGAGGCGCCGCGTGCACGCGCCCAAGAGGATGCAACGCTCCGAGTGGAGTGTGCACGTACTCCCGGGGGACACGGCTGACCTCGACTCGAATAAGCGAGTGAAATGGCATCCACAATCCAGTGGGATAATCTTTGTTTCGATACGGCACTTCCCTGCTGCCGACCGCCATAACAGACAAAGAGCTGCTCAGATGATCTAAAATTCTGAGTACGGTCCACATAAATGCGCAGAGCGCGAACTGGACAAAGTAAAGAAAGGGCTGGGTCTGCCTCCTCCGGGGGCAGCGCTTGCAGGTGTACTACCTGATCTCTAAAGGGGGTGGTAGGAACCTTGGGCACATAACCGGGGCGGGGTCTCAGGATAACGTGAGAGTAATCCGGCCCGAATTCCAGGCACGAGTCACTGACCGAAAATGCCTCCAGGTCCCCGACCCTCTTGATGGAGGCCAACGCAACCAGCAGAGCTGTCTTCAGGGACAGAATCTTAGAGATACTGATTCGAGTGGCTCAAAGGGATCGGATCGCAGACTCGTGAGAACGAGGGCGAGATCCCAAGAGGGCATGAGAGGGGGGCGAGATGGATTAATTCGCCTAGCACCCCTAAGGAACTGGATGACCAGGTTATGCTTTCCCACGGTGCCGCCAGCTACCGCGCTATGATAAGCGGAGATGGCGGCCACGTAAACCTTGAGAGTGGAGGGCGACAGCCTGCTGTCCAACTTCTCTTGAAGGAAAGAGAGCACAACACTAATCTGGCAATTTCGGGGGTCTTCTCTGCGAGAGACGCACCATTCAGTGAATAGACTCCACTTCAGGGCGTAGGCGCGCCTCGTGGAGGGGGCTCTAGCCTGAGTGATGGTATTAACCACCGCAGTCGGTAGGTTACCTAAGTCTTCCTCGCGTCTAGGGACCACACGTGGAGGTTCCAAAGATCGGGGCGAGGGTGCCAGATGGTGCCCTGTCCCTGAGAGAGTAGGTCCTCTCTCAAAGGGATCCGCCAGGGGAGGGCCGTCGCGAGGAGTGAGAGCTCTGATATCCAGGTCCGGTTGGGCCAAAGGGGCGCAACTAGCAGAACCTGTTCCTCGTCCTCCCTGACCTTGCACAGAAACTGCGCGAGCAGGCTCACTGGGGGAAACGCATACTTGCGCATGCCCCGAGGCCAGCTGTGGGCCAGTGCATCCGTGCCGAGAGAGCCCTCGGTCAGGGGAAAAAAACAACTGGCAGTGAGCGTTCTCGGGGGAAGCAACAGATCGATCTGGGCCTCCCCGAATCGCGCCCATATCAGCTGAACAGACTCGGGGTGGAGTCTCCATTCTCCAGGGCGTAACAGCTGTCGTGAGAGCGCATCGGCTGCACGATTGAGCGTGCCTGGGACGTGAATGGCGCGCAGCGATTTCAGCCGCGGGTGACTCAAGACGGCGGGCGAGCTGAGACATGCGGCGAGAGCGCATACCCCCCATGCGGTTGATATACGCCGCCGCCGCCGTACTGTCCGTCCTGACCAGCACGTGTTGCCGCTCCAGCACCGGTAAAAAGCGGTGGAGAGCGAGGAACACTGCCAACAGCTCTAGGCGATTGATATGCCAATGCAGCTGGGCACCCTTCCAGAGGCCCGCAGCCGCATGCCCGCGACACACGGCCCCCCAACCCGTGTTGGAAGCGTCTGTTGAAACAACAACATGGCTGGACGCCTGTCCTAGAGGCACACCGGCCTGTAGGAACGAGGGGTCGTTCCAAGGGCTGAGGGCGCGGCGACACAGCGCAGTAACCGAGACCCGGTGTGTGCCCGCGTGCCATGCGCGTCTGGGGACCCGATCGTGAAGCCAGTGCTGAAGTGGTCTCATATGGAGCAACCCGAGCGGCGTGACGGCGGCTGCGGATGCCATATGCCCCAGGAGCCTCTGAAAGAACTTCAGTGGGACCACTAGTTTGCTGTCGAGCTCCCTCAGACAGTTCAGCAACAGGCGAGCGCGTTCCTCGGAGAGGTGCGCTACCATGGTGATCGAGTCCAGCTCCATCCCGAGAAAAGAAATCCTCTGCACGGGGGCGAGTTTGCTCTTTTCTCGGTTGACCTGAAGCCCCAGTAGGCGGAGATGCCGAAGCACCTCGTCCCTGTGCACAATCAATTGCTCCCGCGAGTGGGCTAAAATCAGCCAGTCGTCGAGATAACCGAGTATGCGAATGCCCGCGAGCCGAAGGGGCGCTAGGGCACCCTCCGCGAGTTTGGTGAAGACCCGCGGAGACAGAGAGAGCCCGAAGGGGAGGACCTTGTACTGCCACGCTCGACCCTCGAACGCAAACCGCAGAAATTGGCGGTGACGTGGAAGAATGGAGACATGGAAATACGCGTCCTTCAGGTCTATGGCTGCAAACCAATCCCGAGGACGAACGCATTGGAGAATGCGCCTCTGCGTGAGCATTCTGAACGGCAGCTTGTGCAGACAGCGGTTCAAAACGCGCAGATCTAGGATTGGCCGTGACCCACCGCTCTTTTTGGGTACGATGAAGTATGGGCTGTAAAACCCACTCTCCATCTCGGCTGGAGGAACCGGCTCGATTGCACCCTTCGCCAGGAGGGCAGCAATCTCCTCTCGCAAGACAGGGGCGGACAGGGGGTTGACCCTGGAGAAATACACGCCCGTAAACTTGGGGGGCCGTTTCGCGAACTGAATCGCGTAACCGAGTCTGATTGTGCGTATGAGCCACCGCGAGGGGCTGGCCCGCGCTAACCAGGCAGGCAGAGCCCTCGCTAATGGAGTCATCGCTACAATCGCTGACGTACCAGCGGTGGGGCAGCGCGGAGTGGGTGTGCTGATCCGGGAAGCACGAGGGTCCCGCGGAAAAGCTGGAGGAGAGCGATTCGCTCTGGCTCCGCACCCTGACTCCGGAGAGGGGGCTGGAGGGCTGAGGGAAGGGAGACCGTCCCCCCAGCGCTCGTGAGCCACTGGCGAAGCACGTAGAGTCTGCGAGCCGGAAGGCAGCGCGTCCCGGACTGGCAGAACTCGTGCAGTCACATCCGGGGAAGGGAAAAAGTGCTCTTTTACTGATGTTTTGGTGGCACTGAAAAGTACCGTTGTTATCGGGGCCCCGCCCTCCAGCGGGGAAAGAGCAAGTTTCCTCTTCTCCGGATGGCCTGTCTCAGGGACGCTTCGCGGTCCGTTTACCGGACTTAACGGCGCCCTGGGCAGGAGGGGCTGCCTGCTTTCGAGGTGAACGCCGCGCCCGCTTGGCCGGAGGCGCAGGCGGGGGCGGGGCAGCACTCGTTGGCGGGCGCCCTCGGCGAGGAACAGCGGAGGTGGATGGCTCGGCGGGCGGAGCGGGCTTACGGCCACGCCGATAGATGACATTGCCCATCGCATCCGACTGCTCTTTCACCGCCTTGAATTCCTGGGTGAATTCACCGACGGTGTCGCCGAACAGGCCAGCCTGGGATATGGGCGAGTCAAGAAAGCGAACTTTGTCAACGTCGCGCATATCGGCCAGGTTTAGCCAGAGGTGGCGTTCCTGAACCACAAGTGTGGACATCGTCCTCCCCAGCGCACACGCGGCGGACTTAGTAGTCCGAAGAGCATAGTCGGTCGCGGTGCGCAGCTCATGTAATAAGCTTGGGTTGGACCCGCCCTCGTGCAGCTCGGCCAGCGCCTGCGCTTGGTAGCGCTGGTAGGTGGCCATCGCGTGCAAAGCAGAAGCAGCCTGGCCCGCAGCCTTATAAGCTCTGGCTCCGAGGGAGGCAGACAACCTACAGGCTTTGGACGGGAGGCGGGGCAAACCCCGCCACGTAGAGGCGCCGCGCGGACAAAGATTGACCGCGATAGCGCGCTCCACTGACGGGATCGCCTCATACCCCCTGGCAGCTCCGCCGTCAAGGGCGGTGAGGGCGGAGGCACTCGCAGCACGGGCAGAGAAAGGTGCCCTCCAGGACTGCGTGAGCCTACTGTGCACTTCCGGGAAGAAGGGGACGAGAGGCTTCGAAGGCTTCGCCTTCTGGTCCTCTACGTAGCACCCATCTAGTCGGTCCGGCCGCGGAGCTGGGGGATAAACCATCTCCAACCCCACGGCCGAAGCAGCCCGGGAAAGCACGGCTAACATGTCCGCTTCAGGATCCGATTTGACAGCGCTCACCTGCCCGGAGGGGGCGAGCGGGTCCGGATCTTCGTCGGACAGTGAAAGCCCACCCTCCGATGCCGCGGAGGACATCTGATCTCCGGTGTCAGCGAGTGTGAGAGCTACCATCTGGTTAGACGGATCACTCTCACCACCCGAAGCTTGGATGGAGCGCCGTGAGGAGCGAGAGGTCCGCGAGCCCGTGGGCGGCGGATTAGCTCCCGCTGAAACCCTCAGATCTGCCCGAGCGCCCGCTGCTTTTTTAGAACAGGAGGCAACTGGGGTGGCTCGCTCTCTTGCGAAAGTTAGCCGCGATCTTAGCTGTGCAACGGTCATGGCATCGCAATGACGACATGAACCGCCCGCGAGCACCGCATTAACATGCTGGACCCCCAAACATGCAATGCAGTGATCGTGTCCATCATCCGGAGCCAGGAAACCCCCGCATCCAGAAACGCACAGTCGGAGCGCCATCCTGAAAAGGACGTGCTGCACGACTGTGTTGCTCTTTTAGGAAAGTTGCAACTATACGCACCGCTCTGGAGGACCGGACCCAAAGAACCGCAGGCAAGGGAGTAACCCAGCTCGACCGTCTGCCACCGCGAAGACCCACTCTGGACCGGGAGACACACTCGTTCGCTCTGAAGTGCTGATCAGCAAGAGGAACCCTCATCGACTCACTCAGAAAGGATCTGAAGCGAAAAGGATGGCGTCTGCTGGCTTCAGGTGTGCTTATATGCTGAGATGATTGCAGATGTCGCACACCTGCGCAAGCTTACGCTGCCAATTAATTTCATTCATTGGCCCGTTCAATACTCTCCAGATAAGCGGCTTCTGATCCGAATCCTCCCATTCATGGCACTGAAGTTCCCCAACCGAAGGGGAACGGCAGAGTCACTCGCTGTCTTCAAGAAACCACTAAAAACTCAACTATTTAGTCTCCACTTCACTTCCTAATCTGCAATTGCCTCTCTGGTTCTACCGTTAACTGTATAAAAAAAAATAAAAATGACTAATGTTTTGCTTCTTACACTTTACAGACCTGAAACTTGCCTACAGCACTTATTCAATGTTGCTCTTATAGTTGTGTAAATTGCTTCCTTGTCCTCATTTGTAAGTCGCTTTGGATAAAAGCATCTGCTCAAAGACTAAACGTAAATGTAAAAAACTTTCTTTTAATTTTTTAATTTTACTTTCTGTCTGACGTCTGCTTTACTTCTGCATTTCAGCCTGAGTTCTCTGTGGAGGCTCCGTGTTTTGAAGGAGAATATGAGGAGGATGAAGATGAAGATCAGGCTGTGTTATCTCCAGCACAGAACTGCAGCGAAAACTGTGAAAAACCCAAATCCAGCAGCCCTTCATTCACACACAGACCACTTCCGGGAAAATCACACAGCCTGCCTTATAAGTCCCGCCCCTTCCTGCCGGCGCTGTCATTATCTTCGGATGACGACTATAGTCCTGCTGATGATGAAGATGATGATGATGATGAAGATGAGTCTGATAAAGGCTCAGAATATGAGGACATGTTTTGTAAGAGTCTGCCGTCCAGTCGGGATTTTCATAGCCTCTCGTGGGCGGGGCCTCAGACTCCATCTAGCAAATCAGAACGCTCTGATGAGATTGCACAATCAGTGGGCCAATCAGAAGACAGGATTCCGATAGCTTTATCATTGAAAGATGACAGTAAAACTGAGTCATTAATGACGAATGAAAGCAGAAATTCAGTAGATGTGGAGAATAATAAACACGTGCTGAGGTAAGCGACTGAACATTTCCAAAATTATAACTTATTTTGTCATGTGTTGATGTAAGTAAACATATTTTGTACTTAAAAGGTTGTATAAATTCAATACGACACAAAAAATACTATTAAATGTAGCATAAAATTATGTATACATCTCATGTTCTGTAGTTGTCATACATAAATATGAATAGCATGTATAAATGTAATTAAAATAATTAATTAATATTTTAATGTACAAATTGAATAATTAAAATTTTAATTAAATCTATTTTAACTTGATTTGATTAAATATTAATTATTCCAGTTTATGTATTTAGATATGACAAAAGATAAAATTTTCCCAGAGATGGGTTGCGGCTGGAAGGGCATCCTCTGCGTAAAAACTTGCTAGATAAGTTGGCGGTTCATTCCGCTGTGGTGACCCCGGATTAATAAAGGGACTAATCCTACAAGAAAATGAATAAATAAATGAATGAAAAGATAAAATTTATACTTTTAATAAATATTAAACATTTTGCCAAATCTGCTTATTTTCATACAAAGTACCGAAAAATAGTTTAAATTAATAGTACAATATGTATCTTGAAAACTTAATATAATATAAAATAATAATTTAATAATTAAATAATTCTGCATAGTTTTATTCACACACATAATATATATATATATATATATATATATATATATATATATATATATATATATATATATATATATATATAATTAAAGTAATTAATTGAATTTAAAACGTCTTGATGATTTTCATTTTCATTTGATGGCGCTTGAATATTAATTATATATAAAATTAAAGAACCAAGCCTGTATGTGATACTACTACTTTTAAAAAATATAAAATAATCATTTGATAATTAAATTAAATATTTCTGCATATATATTTTTACGCAAAAATATAATAAAATTATTTTATTCGATTTTCATATCTTATTCATTCATTCATTCTCTTTTCGGCTTAGTCCCTTTATTAATCAGGAGTTGCCACAGCGCCACCGCCAACTTATCCAGCATATGTTTTACTGATGCCCTTCCAGCTGCAAACCATCACTGGGAAACACCCATACACACTCATATATATATATATATATATATATTTATATATATATATATATATATATATATATATATACAGTTAAAGTCAGAAGTATTAGCCCCCCTGATAGCTTAAAGGGGCTAATAATTTTTACCTTAAAATGGTGTTTAAAAATTAAAAACTGCTTTTATTCTAGCTGAAATAAAAAAAATAGGACTTTCTCCAGGAGAACAAATATTAGAGGAAATACTGTGAAAATTCCTTTGTTTTGTTAAACAGCATAATATGTAAAAAAAAAAATAAATGAATAAAATGTTTTTATATTTTAAAAATATAAAAAAATTAATTAAATTCAAAGGGGGGCTAATAATTCTGACTTCAACTATATATATATATATATATATATATATATATATATATATATATATATATATATATATATAGTCGATTTTTTTTTCATTTATTTAGATTTAGAGCTTGTGTTCACATAAATGGTCTAATCTTCTCTACTGAAAATAATATTAATAAAACGATTATAATGAAAAGAATATTGGTTTGGAATGGTTGCAATGGTTAAACGAAGCTTTCTGAACCAGTGAATCGCTGGGAGGGGTCTGTGCAGTGCAATCTGAGCTGCATCCAATGCTTTTTAATGAGCTCACCTGACCCCACCCCTAACCCTACCCGTCACAGTGACGTCACTCACTTCATTGAGAACATTGTGTCTTACATTGCATCGCTGAGTGATGCAATCTCAGCTTGCATCATAAAGGCTGCATCCAGATACTATTGGAATCGTTTGACTCTGTTGCGTTGGAAAAACGTTGAAGCTTTCCAAATCGACCTCTGCTGGTTAAAGTGTGGGAAAGCACTGTGCTGCAAAAATGTCAAATGCTCACAACAGACCAACTCAATTAAGTAGTCATACAACAAAATTAATTAATTACCCAGTCACTGTTCTGTATTTTTACATATAAGGAATGTTATACAGCACCGATGACTGTAGTAAAATCCAAGGCATTCAACAGTATTTACATTTACCATATTACAACTGGTCCTGCACTCACCCATTCGTTCCGAGCAGGGATCAAACCAGCGATTCCAGCATTGGAGGTCAATTCTCTAAAGAGGAGGCTTTTGGTCTGCACATGCCAGCTGGCCTTTGGTATACACTATATTACAATAAGCCGTGGCGTTCTTTAAAAATAGTTGGAAATAAAACATTAATAGTACTACTTCACTGCGAGATGCATCATTTTTTGATACATGCTTCTAAGCCTCGGTGCACAATGTTGCATTACTATGAAACGGCATGAAATGTGTATTATTTGTGTAATATTTGCCTTTTGTTTGTGTGCAGAAGAGAAGAAGAATCTGCAGAAAGTGAAGAGGACACGTATTTCGGACCGGATTCGATACCATCATCACCAGAGCCCGAGAAAAACCACATCAGTGTTCATGAAGACATCAACAGGATTTCTGCATCAGAGGAACAAACGCAGATCAAGACCCAACGAGAGACTGACGAGAAAGAATCCAGCGTGAAAACAACATTTCAAGATGATGAAGAACAGAACAAGACTGAAAACAATGAAGATTTAGAGAGCGCACACGATCAAAACAACACAGAGAGACAAGAAGATTTAGAGGAAGATGCAAAAGATGACGATAAAGGAGAACAAAAACAAGAGAAAACCGCTCAAAGTGAAGATTTACAGCAAAATAATGAGGGAAATGCAGAAGATGAGGAGAGAGAAGAAAAACAAGAGGCTGAAATAAACGATGTAGAGCAGAATAATGAGGGAAATGCTAATGATGAGGAGGAAAGACTAAAGGACATGAGTGAAATTAATGATACAGAGCAAAATAACGAAGAAAATGCAGGAGAAATACAAAAACAAATGACTGACATGGACAATTTAGGACAAAATAAAGACGGAAATCAAGAGAATGTGATGGAAATTAATAATATAGAGCAAAATAATGCACTTGAAATGCAAAATCTAAAGCTAAATGTTGAAGAAAACGCCAAATGTGAGAAAGAAGAAACACAAGTCACTCAAATGAATGACAATAATGAAGAAAATGCAGAAGAAAAGCAAAGTCAAATGAGTGAAATGCAAGGTTTAGAGCAAAATAATGAACAAATCCAAGAGAACGTGACAGATTCAGAGCAAAACGAGGAAGAAAACGAGAAAGAAGAACAAAAACAAGAGACCGAAATGCAAGATAATATTGGAGAAAATACAGAAGATGAGATGAAAGAGACTGAATTGCAAGAAATAGAGCAAAACAATGCAGAAACTGAGAGAGAAGAACAAAACCAAGAGACCGAAAGGCAAGACATCGAGCAAAATAATGAAGAACATGCTGAAAATGAGAAAAAAGAGCAAAAACAAGAGACTAAAATGCAAGATTTAGAGCAAAACAATGCTGAAAATGAGGGAGAAGAACAAAATCAAGAGACTAAAATGCAAGATTTAGAGCAAAACAATGCTGAAAATGAGAAAAAAGAGCAAAAACAAGAGAATAAAATGCAAGATTTAGAGCAAAACAATGCTGAAAATGAGGGAGAGAAACAAAAACAAGAGACCAAAATGCAAGATAGCAATGAAGATAATCCAGAAAATGAGAAAAAGAAAGAAAGAAATCAAGAGAATGTGACAGAAATTAATGATATAGTGCAAAACGATGAAGACAAAGAACTAAAACAAGAGACAGAAATGCAAAACAATGAGGAAAACGCCACATGTGAGAAAGACGAAAAACAAGCCACAGAAATTAATGATACAGAGCAAAACAATGAAGAAAATGCGGGAGAAAAGCCAAAACAACAGACTAAAATGCACGATGATAATGCAGCAAACGCTGAAGGACACACTTCGAGTTCTGCTGACGTAAATAACATCACGATCTCTGGAGAAAAAGCAGGAATAATCCAGCAGACTCATTCTGAAGAGGAGATCACCATCCAGCGCAGAGATTCTCCACGTAAAACAGCAGCAGGAGCAGCTCATCAAACCAGAGCGGTTCCTGCTGTTCCTCCCAAACCACAAAACTCCAAACTCACCGCGTTAAACCTGAGGAAGCGCTTCGAGAACAGACTCTCGCAGGAGCTTCATCATCATCATCATCATGAAGAGGAGGAAGAAGAGGAAGAGGAGGAGGAGAGGAAGCTGGAGAAAGAGGAGAAACGCTGCGTTAGTTTGTGTTTCGATGAAGCCGTCGCTCGAGCCACTGTTAAGAGGAGCAGAGAAAACACGGACAGACTCTCGGCAAGCAGGAGAGACGCAAAAACTGACTGAAATCAGACAATGATCATATGATTATATCCGATCAAACCTGTAAAATATTAATGCGTGTATACAGGATGGCAGGCTGTGTGCGCTACAAATATATTCTACTTTCTCATTTATAGATATAAATATATATAATATTTTAAATATAGTGACCTAGTGATGTTTAATAGAGCAACAGAGGGTTTTTTTTATTGTATTTGCAATTTTTCTTTGGGAGCAAGAACAAAATCATAGTTATATTTTTTACAAGGTCACTAAAAGACAAAAGAAACTAGTTATTAAAAACATAACAATATTTAAACAGTGTTTCTGCAGGTTTAAATTCAAAGCTTTTAAAAACATTATAAGGCTGCTTTCACACCTGTAAATCCGAAACAGAGATTACAGTTGTTCCGAAACAGAGATTTCAATTGTTACATTGTTGCTCTTTGCTCTTGGAGCGGTTCGCTTTCACACGGCAAAGTTTCTAAACGGACCAAAAGAGCTAAAACAAGTCACGTGCGAGTAAACTCTCCTCACATTGGTCAGAGTGTCAGGGTTTATTTTGCAGAGTCCCGCTAAAGGCAGATTTATACTTCTGCGTCAAACGGCGGCGTATGCTACGGCGCTGACGCACAGCCCTTCACCGTGGCAGTCGGCGTCGCTGACGTGCACCTCTCAAAAATTGTAACTACACGTTGCAACGACGCGTAGCGCAAGCTCTGTGATTGGTCGGCTTGGTAGCGCTGGCGAGTCTGGGCGGGACCGAGAGCCGTGCGAATGGCGCGAGCTGGACACGAGCCCAATGGAGCGATTGTTTACAAGTGTGGAGTCCCGTGAAGGAGCTCCGGATGGAGAGTTTTATTTTGTGTTTACCTCATAGTTAAAGTTGTTGCACGTCTGCTGGTTCTTGCCTCAAAATGAGCGAGTTTGAGCCACTTGTACATTCAGGAAGTGTTCAGGAAAAGCAAAACAGCAGCGAAGAAACTCGACACAGAGGAACATTTACACCTCACTGCTAACTAGCGCTTCGGAAGTGTTAATGCCGACCAACAGAGACAGCAGCAGAAGTATAAATGCACAGCTAGGCGCGTTGCATGCGCCGTGGGTTACGCCGGTCACTTGACGCAAGTATAAACCAGGCTTAAGCTGTCAGGAGAGGTGGTGGTTTGGTGGTGATTGACAGAGTGCGTACGCGCGACGTGTCTGAGGAGAGATGCGGTGGGGAGGGGTGAGAAGGGTGCGCGACGATGCCTATTTGAGGACCGAAAGGGAGACTCGAGATTACCGGGAGATCATCACTCGTTTGCGGGCATCCAGAGACTCGTGAAACTTCCCGCTCTACTCATAATTCTCTCTTCATATAGCCTTAAGCATATTACATATCCATAAAACACTGTGATATAACCGCGCTCGGATCGGATCGCTTTCTCACTGCAATCAAAACGCTCCAGGGTTCGTTTCAATCGAGCCGAGACCACCTCATTCAAGCGATCTCGGAGCGATTACTTTGGCGCGGAACAGAGCGTGATTACCCTGTTCACATATGCCAAACGAACCGCGCTAACTGGGCAAACGAGATACGTTCCGAAACAAAAGTGTAGGTGTGAAAGCACCCTAAGACCATTATGAAGACTCAGATACACTGAAAAAAAAATGTTGTCTGCAAAATTGTTGCAAACTATTTATTTGTGTTGAATTTAATCAAACAAATTACATTTAGTAATGTTAATTTAATTTGTTTGTTTAAATCCAGCCCAAAGAAATTGTTTACAACCACTTAACTTAAAATATTTTAGTAAATTCAAGGAATCGTCTTTGGATAATTATTTTCAGTGAGGACTAAATGCTACACTGTAAAGCCCAATAAGTTAAGGTAACTCAAACCATTTGAGAAGAACCGATTGCTACAAACCATTTAAGTTCAAAAACTAATACTGTGAACTTAATCCATTTGAGTAAATGATGCAATTTGAGCAGAGTAAAAGCCGAATAAATGAAGAGAACTCAAACCAACTGAGTATTGTAAAACCCAATAAATGAAGAATTTACCGTCTGTTATTTTGTGGTAATTATTTGTAATTTAATGGCTGTTATTTTACGTTTTTTTCTGGCACCCTATAGCCAAAAACCGTAAAATAACAGATTTTATTTTTTTTACAGTGTATATATGGAAAATGTAATGGAGACCACTTGAAAATTCTCAGTTTCTTATGATTTACGATTGTGTGTTTGCATAAAATACTGTTTGTTTTTTTCTGTAATCTACTGGAGGCATTTCTTCCAAATTTAAAATGTAATTTAGAGATTTTTGAAAATGCATTAATAATGGATAAAGTGACTGTTCAGACAGGTTTATATTAAATTTTAGGCAACAACATGCTTCAGAAGAGGTAAGAAATTAATATTTGATAAAATATTTTTTAAACAAAACAAATGAAAATATTTATAAATATTTCTTGTAATTTTATGGGAATTTTTTTTAATGCTCAGACATTTGGAGGTAGACTGTAAAAAATATTTGTAATTTTACGGTTTATTTACAGCAGCTGAGGTACCTGGAAAAAAAAACATAAAATAACTGACATAAAATTACACAAATTGCCTTAAATTTTATTTTAATTTCTGTTAAATTTCTGTAATTCAACCTCTGTTATTTTACAGTACATTTCTGTAATTTAATTTAATTGAATTTAATTTAATTTAATTTAATTTAATTTCGCTATTTTACTTTGTTTTCCCGGCATCCCAGCTGCTGGAAATAAACTGTAAAATTACAGATTTTTTTACAGTGTGCTGTTATCAGACCTTTAAGGAAAACTTTTCCCTGAAACCACCTAATAACCTAAATCCGGTGAATTCAGAGAAACTGACAATTTTCAGGTGCCCATACAGCTTAGTTTTTTTCAATAAATATTTTTTTCTTTGTCGCCTACAACAAAACTCGTAGATTAAATTGTTGGTTTACAAATCAGCAATCGCATAAAGATCCTTTACACTTCATTTGAAGCCATTTCATCATTACGGGACTGTAATCTGACCATTACATGCTTCATTATAAAAGTCAATTCAAAGAAATGTACAAAGCACAACTCAGGAAACAGCAGATGTACGTATAAGACAATCTGTATAGACCAATGCATTTTAATCTCTGTGTACTTCCAGATAATATGCATTCCTTTTTAATAAATTAGTGTTTTCGTTATATGAATGCGTGTATGTGTCACTGTTTTTACTCCTATTTGGAATTTGGAACATGGGAAATATTTGAAAAAGAATAACAATTTTACAGTGGGCGAATGGTATATGGAAAACCATATAGTATATGGAAGACCACTTGAAAATTCTTATGATTTATGATTGTGTGTTTGCATAAAATATGGTTTGTTTTTGACTGTAAACTACTGGAGGCATTTCTGCCAAATTTAAAATGTAATTTAGAGCTTTTTAAATGCAGTAATAATGGTAAAAATGACTATTCATTTATGTTTATATTAAACTTTAGGCAACAAAATGTAAATGTTTTAACTTCAGATGAGGTAGGAAAATAATATTTGATAGAATAAACCTGATTTTTCAATAAATATTTTTACTTTGTAGCCTACAATATATCCACTTATATATCCAATATATTCACTTTTGCTATTTTAAAGGGCCATGAAACCCCCTCGTTTCAGCAGGGTGTTTTTACACCTCTACTTTGGAAAAAGTCAGAAAAGTGGGCGTGTCCAGTTCTGTTTAGGGGGGAGTGTCGGAGGAAGAAAAGAGGCATGGTGTGGGAGTGTCTATTTGGGCGCGCTGAGTTTCAAACACAAAACACACACACACACAGGGGAGAAAGGGACTGTGTTTACATGGACATCTGTAGTCGAATTATTTGCCAAATTATTAAATGGTGGACTTTAACTGCAGTTTGGCTCTTTCATTCAGGGAATTCATTCATGTCCCTCGCGACAAACGAGATATTTGATTCGAAGAGCTGCTCTAAGCGTGTATTTTTCATGCAATGTTTGATACTGCACGGCGAATGAGAGAAAAAAAACTCAGCATTTCCCGGAAACTTAGATGCACACGGCAGGTAGCGTCAGAAAGCCGCGTGTGTTATTCCGGTCACTAAATGCGGTAAATCCTACAGGAGGTTAAAGTTTGGTTGTGGTGCTAACATGTTTACACTCGGTGCAATAGTTAACTTAGTTCTGTAGAGACAGGACAATCAGCAGCAACTAGAGCCGCGTCTTTATTAAGAGGAGACTACAAGCGAATCCGGATCTCAGCGTTTGCAGATGAGAACAGCTCTCAGGTAAACAATAATCCTCCTTAGACACGTAAGTTATTGTTGTCGAGCGTCGCGTACACTGTTAATCCACACGTGACTCCAGCTGAGCTCTCACAGAGAGAAAATGAAAACAAAACTTCACTGCAGCAAACTATAAAAGCAACACTTCACGCTTGTTTTGCCAACACAACGTGGCGTCTCTGTCGTCTAAACACTGTGACAGTAATGAATATTAATGAAGTTGCACAATAGAGCGCGCTGATTGGTTTGAACCAAGCCTTACTCATGCATTAATGCAGCACACTGTAAGACGTAATAAGACTCACTCTGGCACAGACGCCCAGTCTGCACGCTGGAATACACGCTATTATGTCATGACCGTGACGCAGCTTCAAAAATTCGTTTCAAACCGGAAGTACGAATTTGCTTGAAATAACGCAAAAACAACCAATTTACACTTTTTAGTGAAATATAGGTGTCCTAATAGTGTTTTTAGCAGTGTGGGACACATATACCACTGTCAACAGCTCAACACATGTGTTTTGGTGTTTCGTGACCCTTTAAGGATGGAAAAATCTGCTTTTGCGCCATGGTGCATGGTCTAACAGGGTTGAGCTTATTCTCTTAATGAGTTATAGGTGTGTTTTGAGAATAAACCAATCAATAGCCCCTTTTACACATACAGATCTTTCCTGAAAATTACCGGAAATGTGTGAACAGGCCCTTTTTGAAAATACCGGTAAATTCATTCTGGCTATTTTCCGGAAAGAGAAGTTGTAACATTAACGGGAATTTCCCTTCAAAAGAAAGTTGCTTCACGCCATGGTGCATTTGCTATTTACATGACGACTTTGTAAGTGGAAAAACTGAACACTTCACTAGCGAGAAAACAGTTAAACATAGCGTCTGCAGCGCGAGAATGAGAGATGAGCCTCCTCATTGTTTACTTTCACTTTCACTGTTGTGGACAGGACTTTATAAATTCATGTTTTTAATCAACTGGTGTGAATGATAGCAACTTAAACTTGCTTTTTCTAAAGTTTTTTTCTCTCTAAATATTTTTTTTATCATAACAAGACTATTAAAGCTGTAGGTTTAATTGGGCGGAGTACACGGACAATGACGGGGTTTGTACATTTGTAAAGTGTTTTTTAATAAAGAACAAAAATTTGAGAGCCAAATTAATGACACTTCTTTACAGAACAACTCACGGAAATCAACCACTAACATTGTGGAAACAGACATTTATTTGGGTACAACACGGTAAAAAAAATGAAGTGATGTTTTGAATAGTTTGCTGTCACTCTTAAGTCAGCCACCTTTTGTTTTGCAATAAAATACCTGCACATTTTCCATACTGCGTGCTATATTTTGCATTTATTTATTAACATTTTTTAAATATTTAAATTCTAGATTCACAAATATTATTTTTGAGACATTTTTTTTTTAATTATCTGGCTAAGAAATAGCGATATATATCCTTCACTGCACCTTGATCCCACATTCTTTTCGAAGCAGCGCTACCCTGTACTAAAATGGCGGCTCTGACGCACTCCTTCCAATAGACAACAACAGCGTGGGCGACATCTAATGTAAATATCTATGAGCTTTGGCGACAATGTGAAGCGGAATTCAACATTGTTTAGAAAAATGTTTAGGATTTCATCAAGCAAGTTGATGAAACATTCACAGAATGTCCATAATAACAACAAGGAAATCTGTGTTGTGATAACTCGCAAATCAGCCTGTGGTAAATAACGGTCTTCCTGTTGTTATAGTTACCTATCCACGACGTGTTTTTTTTTCTTTTCTTTCTTTAATTAAAGGCCGATCAGAGTAAGTATCCATTTAATTAATCCTAAACAAGCCTCAAAACATTGTTGATTTTTTATCATTGTTTAGGTAACATCAGTATAGTTCATTCTCCTTATTCTTCACAAACAAGCGGGAATCTTTTTGGCGCGAGACTCCCGGTCTCCTTCATTTTTAGACGATAAAACAGCTCATTATGCTGCTTGATGTTGCAAACTTTTATTTTCTTATTATATTATTTAATTTTTTATTATATATTTAAGTATAATCATGAACACACGTACTTGGTTTAACAAGCTTTAACTGTTTATTATTCCTGGTAATTTCTCCCATAGGCAACTGAATCAAAAGTTCTAAAACAATCGCACATACGCATTAAAGAATAGCGTGAATATTGTGAAAATTGTTATTCATTCATATTTTGAAGCCAAGTCCATTTTGTGTATTGTTTTGTATTTGAAGGCGCTTCAATTGCAGTGTTTACGGTACTAAAGAGACCCAGCGCAGTCTGTTATTGGTCCGTCAAGCAGTGACGTACATCAGTAGGAAATGGCCAAGTGTTTTGTTTGGTTTGTGTAAACACTATTGATGCATGCGCGACTATTCACAGGCTCGGCTGAAAGAAAGGAAAACACCGCGCGGAGCTTCTCTGGAGAACACCCAGACTTCCCATCGACAAAACACGATCTCCACCGACATTTAAACGACTAAAATGTCCACATCTGCTGACATCCAGGCGCAGCTGGCGTCGATTATCGAGCGCTTCGCCAAATGCGCGCTGCTGGAGATGAGCCGGGCGGTGGAGCAGGAGATGAGCCGCCGGCAGATGGAGGTCCAGAGTCTGCTGCTGAAGCTCCAGTTCACCGAGAGCGAGCTGCGGTCGGTCCGCCAGAACCAAGCCAATCTGCGCTCCGTGGGAATACAGGTCAACAGCAGCGTACACAGAGGTAATCTTGAATACCTTAATGATTAAAGTCAACGTGGTGCTGTTTGATGTGCTGTTTGTCTTTGTAATCATAATACAATAGCTTTTTCTCTTCCGCTAAAATGACTTCCTTTCGCTGATGACGTAGGGAAGGCCCCGCTGCGGTTGAACCAATAGCGTGAGCCGTAAGTTGTAACCACGCCCAATTTTTAGTATCCCGCGAAGTGCCTTGAAATGTTAAAAAAAAAAAAAATTGATGTTTGACAATCTAAACTGAAACACAAAGAGAGGGAGACATGAGCTGCATTCGAAATCGCATACTATTTGGTAGCGATGCTAACAACAGTATACGAGCCGAGTAGTATGTCCGAATTAATTGTACCTATTCAAACTCTGGACTTTTCAGGCACAGTTACTCACTAGGCTACATGGGATAGTTTTTTTCTGACCTTGTCAATGAAACGCAAATTCGCCAGGTCTCGAAAGGCTTCTGAAATGACCAATGCTTTGAATCGCTTTAATCATGTGATCTGGGTGTTTCGAATAGCTTTAGTCACGTGACCTGGGTGTTTCAAAACGCTTTAGTTACTTGACTGGTGTTTCGAATTGCTTTAGTCATGTGACCTTCGTGTTTCAAATAGCTTTAGTCATGTGACCTGGGTGTTTGGAAACGGTTTAGTCATGTGACTGGTGTTTTGAATTGTTTTAGTCACATGACCTGGGTGTTTCTAATCCTTTAGTCAGGTGACCTGGGTGTTTTAAATTGGTTTAGTCATGTGACCTAGATGTTTCGAAATGCTTTAGTCACGTGACCTGGGTGTATCAAATCCCTTTAGTCATGTGACATGAGTGTTTAGATTAGTTTTAGTCACATGACCTGGGTGTTTTGAAACACTTTAGTCAAGTGACCTGGTGTTTTGACTCATATTAATCACATGACCTGGCTTTTTCGAATCGCTTTAGTCACGTATATAAGTGTTTCGAATCACTTCGGTCACATGACTTGGGTTTTTCAAATTGCTTGAGTCACGTGACCTGGGGGGTTTTAAATCGCTTAAGTCACGTGACCTGGGTGTTTCGATTTATTTTAGTCAAATGACCTGGGTGTTTCTAATCACTTTAGTCATGTGACCTGGGTGTATCAAATCCCTTTAGTCATGTGACCTGGGTCTTTTCATTAGTTTTAGTCACGTGACCTGGGTATTTTAAAACACTTTAGTCACGTGACCTGGGTGTTTCGACTCGCATTAATCACATGACCTGGCTGTTTCAAATCGCTTTAAGCCTGATTTATACTTCTGCATCAAGTGATTGGCGTGACCCACGGCGCATGCAACGCGCGTGGCTTTGTATTTATACTTCTGCGCGCTGTCTCTGTTGGTCTGCATTAACACTTCTGAAACGCTAGTTGGCAGTGAGGTGTAAATGTGTCTCTGTGTTAAGTTTCTTCGCTGCTGTTTTGCTTTTCCTGAACACTTATGGGATGTACAAGTGGCTCAAACTCGCTCATTTTGAGGCAGGAATCGGCGGACGTGCAACAACTTTAACAATGAGGTAAACACAAAACAAAACTCCTTCATGGGACTACACACTTGTAAACAATCGCTCGCGCCATTAGCGCGGCTCTCGGTCCAGCCCAGACTCGTCAGCGCTACCAAGCAGACCAATCACAGAGCTTACGCTACGCGTCGTTGCGACGTATAGTTACATTTTTTGAGAGGTGCACGTCAGCGACGGCGAAGGGCTGTGCGTCAGCGCCGTAGCATACGCCGGCATTTGACGCAGAAGTATAAATCAGCCTTTAGTCACGTATCGAAGTGTTTCGAATCACTTTGCTCACGTGACTTGGGTGTTTCAAATAGCTTGAGTCACGTGACCTGGGGGAATTTGAATCGCTTTGGTCACGTATCTAAGTGTTTCAAATCACTTTGGTCGCATAACTTGGGTGTTTCAAATAGCTTTATTCACGTGAGCTGGGTGTTTTTAATGGCTTATTTGAATGAAGTCAATGAGAGGAAGGGGTGGGGCATGTCAGATACTAGAGAGCATTTGATTGGTCAGAAGATTTAAAAAACTGAAGTATGAGACGATAAAAAAAAAAACTGTTGATCCATTTTATAATCATGTTTTTTCCCTCACTTTATGCCTCATCAGATGTAAACCTCAACCTTGTAAAGCTCAATGAAAATCTTGATGGAGATGCGCAGGCAAATACACATGTTGATGATCCCTCAGCACAGACATTCCCACAGCATGTAAGCGGTTTTTATTGTCATTTTTGAATATGTATTTGTCAGAATAATATACTGGTGAAGGTTTTTCGAACATTTTTATTTTATTTTTTGTCTCTTTTGCTCACCAAGTCTGCTTCATTGGATACAAATTACAGCAAAAACTGTAACATTCTGAAATATCTTTACTATTTAAAACAGCTGTTTTCAATTTTACTTTAATAATTTTCCTTCGGCTTAGTCCTTTTATTCATAAGGGGTCGCCACAGCAGTATGAACCACCAACTTATCCAGCATGTGTTTTACACAGCGAATGTCCTTACAGCTGCAACCCAGTACTGGGAAGCACCCACACACACTCATTCACACACACACTCATACACTACGGCCAATTTAGCGCATCAGTTCCCCTATAGCGCATATGTTTGTACTGTGGGAAAACCCGGAGCTTCCAGAGGAAACCCACGCCAACATAGGGAGAACATGCAAACTCCACACAGACATGACAACTGACCCAGCCAAGACTCGAAGCAGCGACCGTCTTGTTGTGAGGCCACAGTACTAACCACTGAGCCACAGTGTCGCCCATTTTAATATATTTTTAATAGTAATTTATTCCTGTTGTTTATAAGCTGCATTTTAGCATCAATACGCCAGCCCTGTGGTCCTTCAGACATCATTCTAGTATGCATTTCATAATATCATTGATGAAATGTTCAGCTTTCTTTAATTAATAGTAAGTTCAGATAAAACTGCATTTATTTGACAAATTACGTGACATAATACAAGACTTTATTATTACATCTGAACAATTGAAAGCATCCGTGTTGCATAAAAAATATTATTTTCTATTAATATTCTAAACAATACTGACTTCAAGCTTTTGAATAGCATAAAATGTTAAAGGTTTTTATTTACGATACATGCTGAAACCACTTAAATTACTTTATCAGTGTTGTTGTGATTTGCACTTTTTTTTACAATAAATGATTAAGAAACAGTATTGATTGTAAATTATATATTGAATATTTAGCACAAGCGTTGACATGGACCAAAGCTGCTGATATGAGAATAACACACAAATGAACTTAAGATGAATGCTGATCTTTCTTCATCAAAGAATCCTGAACATAATGACACAACTGTTGATAATTGATGATGATAATATTGAATGATTCTCGAACAATAAATCCGCATATTATACTGATTTCTGGAGGATCACGTGTTAATTAAATAACTCTGGAGATGATTATATGTGATCAAATGTGTATTATACTGATTTCTGGAGGATCTCGTGACTGAATACTATTATTAAATTTAATAAAAATATGTTAAATAGAAAACAGCTATTTTAAAAAGCAAAAACAATTGACTTTTATGTAGTTTTTGCTATATTTTGGATCAGATAAATGATGGTTTGTTGAGCTGAAGAGACTCCTTTAAAAAAACATTAAATATTGCTATTCTAAAATCATTGACCGGTGCTGTGTTTCTTACAGTAACTTTATTTTTTTCCCCCAAAAGCAAGAAGATGGAATCAAATCTGTTCGGATCAAAGAAGAACACATGGAGGACGAACAGTGGGACGGCGGCCCGAGTAAATAACACTAAACATTATTAGAAATTATGATATAATGATAATATTTATGTGCATTCATATTTAAAGCTAAAAAGTAATAGATCAAATGTAATCTAGTACATTTAATTAGAGTAAACAACGTTTTAGATTACAGATTTTATGTATTACTCGTTTATTTACTTGATAGGAGCAAAACTGTATGTGTTTTGTCCATCACTGCACTTTAAAAAGAATTTGTTGAGGCTCTTGTTGCTTTTAAATTAATGAAGATATTGTGTCAGTTATCTGTCAAAATAGTTCAAGAGAATCCTGCTTCAACATACAAGTGACATCAAATAAGGATTAGCTCAAAAGTAATCCAAAAGTAATCCAAAAGTAGTCAGATTACATTAGAATAAATGTGTAATATAAGAGATATTTTATAACCGACTGCATATTTTGTGATGTAATTTGTAATTAGTAGCACCCTAATTACACCCGATTGGCCGGCCACCTTGTCGATCATTCAGTCAGTCGCACAGACGGTCGCTCGACAGCGGCCTCCGGCGTCTTTTCGCGCAAGAACAGAGCAGGTGCGAAAGGTGCGCACTCCAGAGAGGCGTTCCAGACGCGAAAAAGCGTGGCTCAGCGGCCTCTCTCGGATTCACGAAAACAAAAACTTCACAAATACGTACCTCCCGGGATGTATTTTGCGGTCTCCAGAAACGTCCGTGGAGCTACGTTTCCACAGTGAGCCTGGGTTGCGAAAACCCTAGCAACAACCTAGCAAATGCTAAAATAATCCTACTTAAGTATATGAGACCTCAAATAAAGGTTACCTCAAAAGTAATCTAAATGTAATCCAAAGGTAAACCGATTACATAAGCATAAATGTGTAATCTAAGAGATATATTGTAATTGACTACATATTTTATGTAATTTGTAATACGTAACACCATAGAAACCACTTTTCAACCACCCAGAAATCCCTGGCAGCTGCATAGCAACACTCTTAACAAATGCCAAGATTTTCCTACTTCAATATATGAAACTTCAATTAAAGGGTAGCTCAAAAGTAATCCAAATGTAATCCAAAAATAGTCAGATTACATTAGCATAAATGTATCATCTCAGAGGTATTTTATTACCAACTACATATTTTGTGACGTAATTTGTAATCAATAACACCCTAGCAACCACCCAGAACACTCTAGCAACCATACAGAAAACCCTAGCAACTGCATAGCAACACTCTTAACAAATGCTTAGATTATTCTACGTCAATATATGAATCATCAAGCAAAGGTTACCTCAAAAGTTATCTAAATATAGTCTAAAAGTAGTCAGATTACTTTAGCATGAATTTGTAATCTAAGAGATCCAGAAAACCCTAGCAACTGCATAGCAATACTCTAGCAAATGCTTAGATTATTCCACTTCAATATACGAGACCTCTAAGGTTAGCTCAAAATTAATCTAAATATAATCTGAAAGTATTATACCACTGACTGCATGTTTTGTAATGTGATTTGTAAACAGGAACTGATTACAGTTCATAAGTAATCCTCCCAGCTCTGAGTCTGTTCTCAGTCATGCTAATATTGAAATATTTCCACTCGTTGTTTTTATCGCAGTTTCTCCTGCTCTTTGCCCGTTGGGTCCCGAGGTGGAAGATCACGACAGTTTTGGCACTGGAGCAGCTGGGGAAGGTGAGAGATTAGGCTTTATATCAGTACTAGATCAACTAATCCGGCCACTTTAAGCCATTCAGTTATTTGTGGCTGATTCTAGAATTGCAGCTACATTTTCTATCTGCAAAAAAAAGTTTTTTTTCTAATAATAATAACACAAATTTTATCAAGCTATCTCTAAAAATCATGTTTGTATGTGTATTTAGGGACATTTTGATATGAAATATTAAAGGGCCATGAAACTTCTTGTTTCAGCAGGGTGTTTTCACACCTCTACTTTGGAAAAAGTCAGGAAAGTGGGCGTGTCCAGCTCTGTTTAGGGGGAGTGTCGGAGGTGCAAAAGAGGGATGGTCTGTAAAATTTGCATAAAAATGGGAGTGTCGATTTGGGCACACGAGTCAAAACACACACACAGGGGAGAAAGACTGACTGTGTTTACATGGACATCAGTAATCGAATTATTTGCCAAATTATTAAATGGTGGACTTTAACTGCAGTTTGGCTCTTTCATTCAGGAATTTCATTCGTACCCCTTGTGACAAACGAGATATTTAATTCGAGGAACTACTGTAAGCGTGTATTTTTCATGCAATCTTTGTTACCGCACGGCGAAAGAGAATAAAAACCTTCGCATTTCTCTGTAACTTAGATGCATTCGGCATGTAGTGTCAGAAAGCCGCTTGTGTTATTCCGGTCACAAAATGCGGTGAAAATCCTCCACGACGGTAAGTTTGATTGTGGTGCTAACATGTTTACACTCAGTGTAATAGTTAGTTCGATACGAACTAACTTTGCCATCTGAATAAACAAAGAGCACTGGTCGCTCACTTACCAAATCTGTAGAGACAGGACAATCACCAGCAACTGGAGCCGTGTCTTTATTAAGAAGAGACGAGCAGCGAATCCGGATCTCACCATTTCCAGATGAGTAAAGCTCTCGGGTAAACAATTTTTCTTAGACACGTATTGTTGTCGAGCGTTGCGTACACTGTAATCCACACGTGACTCCAGCTGAGCTCTCACAGAGAGAAAATGAAAACAAAACTTCACTGCAGCAAACTATAAAAGCAACACTTCACGCTTGTTTTACCAACACAACGTGGCGTCTCTGTCGTCTGAACGCTGTAACATCAATGAATATTAATGAAGTTGCACAATAGAGCGCGCTGATTGGTTTGAACAAAGTCTTACTCATGCATTAATGCAGCACACTCAGAGACGTAATAAGGCACTCCCAGGTACAGACGTCCAGTCTACACGCTGGAATACACGCTCGGATCTCATGACCGTGACGCAGCTTCAAAAATTCGTTTTAAACCGGAAGTACGAATTTGCTCGAAATAACGCAAAAACAACCAATTTACACTTGTTAGTGAGATATCTGTGTCCTAATAGTGTTTTTAGCAGTGTGGGACACATATACGACTGTCAACAGCTCAACACATGTGCTCTGGTGTTTCGTGACCCTTTAACTTAAGTAAAAATCTTTGCCTGCTGAATTATACATTCAGCTTTAATTATCATCAAATAATTAAGTCTAATTTAACTTTTTGTGCTAAAAAAGGAAAAAAAACATTTTGCATGAAACACTTTTTTATTAATAATTGGTTTTAATATTTAAAAATACATTTAGTGTGTTTGTCTGCGTTCTGGCAAAGAGCTTGGAATCACCAAGAGGCGACACTCAATAGAATGTTCCACTGCAACAGCAGCGCCCAGCAACAGCCCCGGATTCCGCCATTTTGGAGTGAAAGCGATCGGCTGGCCATTGGGTCTTATTGCTGTTGCGATGGCGATCAGCTGCTTTGTTTTTTATTTATTTATTTAAAAAGCGCATTAAAGCTGAGATACAACCTGAAAGACGACAATACAACACTTACCATCACAATCATCAGCACTTTTAATAGTTTATTTTACACACTTATAATATGCTGCTGCTCTATTGGAGTTTTCATTCCAACATGGCCACCACGCCATCTAGTGGCTCTTTCCCAAATTACACAAGAGTGTCGCCTCTTGGTGATTCTATGCTCTTTGGTTCTGGTCAACTCTGTTGCATTGGTTTTAAAGAGCAGAATAATCTGTAAGGCACTCCATCAATACAAAATATATTTTGAATAATGTTTGAAACCAATAGTCATTAATTCCCATAGTATTTGTTTTCTTACCATTGATGTCATCATCAGTAGCAACCAGTTTCCAACATTCTTCAAAATATCTTCCTTTGTGTTCAACAGGAAAAAAAAGAAACTTTATAACCACTTGAGTGCAAGTAAATGACGAGTACGTTCTCATTTTAGGTCAACTGACCCTTTAACCTTCATTAAGAAGCTTAACCTGCAGTCTGTGTGGGTCCTAATGCTCCAGTATAGTGAAGGGGACTCTATACTGCTCAGTGAGTGCCGTCTTTCGGATGAGACGTTAAACCGAGGTTGTTAAAAATCCCAGGATGTCCTTCCAAAAAGAGTTGGGGTTTCATCCTGGCATCCTGGCCAAATTTGCCCACTGGCCTCGGCCCGTCATGGCCTCTTAACCCTGCCTATATCATAATTGGCTTTATCACTCGACCTCCTCTCCACCAATTAGCTGGTGTATGGTGTGCGGTCTGGCACAAAATGGCTGTGGTCGCGTCTTTATTATTATTATTAACTCTCAATTCTTTACTCCAAATTCTCAGGTAAGGATTTTATCCTGTCAACTAAAGTGATGCTGAGCAGCTACCAGTTTACAACATTCTTCAAAATTTCTTCTCTTTGTGTTCAACAGAAAAAAAGAAACTCGTACAGCTTTAGAACCACTTGAGTGCGAGTAAATGTAATTTTTGTGTGAACTGACCCTTTGCTTCATTATCTCTCAATTCTCTCCACACAAATCCTCAGGTAATGATTTCCTCCTGTCAAATAAAATGAAGCCCAGTGGGATGTGGAATTCTCCCGTGTCAGAGGAATACATCGTCAACTCCGAAACCCAGAGTTTAAACACATCTCCTCTGGAAACCGGTGATCGATTCGCCGCCGGTGTTTCGCCAAACCAGCGGCACGATCTCAACGCACAACACAACAATATCGAGGAAGCGTTCAGAATTGCTGAAATCTCCCAGCGAGGATTAAACCACATGCTTCCGTCAGTCTCCGATCACAGAGAAGCAAACCCGGAGAGAAGCTCACGATGTCCTCAATGCGGAAAAACGTTCACCACGAGATTTTACCTGAAGATCCACCAGCGGATCCACACCGGGGAGCGACCATACAACTGTCCTCAGTGCGGAAAACGCTTTTACTGCAACTCTCATCTGATCTCGCATCAGCGCTCGCACACCGGAGAAAAACCCTACAGCTGCGAAGAGTGCGGAAAATCCTACTCTCATCTGAACTCGCTGAAGCTTCACCAGCGCAGCCACACGGAGGAAGAGGCCTATGTGTACTGGTGATCTTACTGGAATAGAGCTGTGGCTGTAAAATAATACATACATTTCGATTCATGGTTCAATTTAATGCATTGCGATTCTAACTTGAAATGATTCTGAGCTTAGTTTTGAACAGCAGATGGCGCTCTAGGCTTGTTTTTATCAGCTGATTCTGCTCTAGGCTTGTTTTTAAATCGCAGATGGCGCTCTAGGCTTGTGTTAATCAGTTGATCATGCTCTAGGCTTGTTTTTAAATCGCAGATGGCGCTCTAGAGTAGTTTTTAACAGCAGATGGCTCTCTGGGTTGTTTTTTACCAGCATATGGCACTCTAGGCTTGTTTTTTAACAGCAGATGGTGCTTAGGGGTGTTTTTATGGCACTCCAGGCTTGGCGCTGACGCTCTAGGTTGATTTTTAACAGATAATGGTGCTGATCTTTAACAGCAGATGGTGATTCAGCCAAGTTTCTAACAGCAGATGGTGCTATAAGCTAGTTTTTTTACCAGCAGATGGTGCTCTAGGCTGTTTTTTTAGAGGAAGAGGGCGCTTTAACCTAGTTTCTAACAGCAGATGGCGCTATATGCCTTTTTTTTTACAGCAGATTGCGCTCTAGGCTGATATTTTTACCAGCAGATGGCTCTCTAGGCTGTTTTTTAACAGAAGAGGGCGCTTTACCCTAGTTTCTAACAGCAGATGGCACTATATGCTTTTTTTTTTACAGCAGATGGTGCTCTAGGCTGTTTTTTTAGAGGAAGAGGGCGCTTTAACCTAGTTTCTAACAGCAGATGGCGCTATATGCCTTTTTTTTTACAGCAGATTGCGCTCTAGGCTGATATTTTTACCAGCAGATGGCTCTCTAGGCTGTTTTTTAACAGAAGAGGGCGCTTTACCCTAGTTTCTAACAGCAGATGGCACTATATGCTTTTTTTTTTACAGCAGATGGTGCTCTAGGCTGATATTTTTACTAGCAGATGGCACTATATGCTTTTTTTTTACAGCAGATGGCGCTCTAGGCTGATATTTTTATCAGCAGATGGCGCTCTAGGCTGTTTTTTTAACAGCAGATGGCGCTTTAACCTAGTTTCTAACAGCAGATGGCGCTCTAAGCTAGTTTTTTACTAGCAGTTGGCGCTCTAGGCTGTTTTTTAGAGGAAGAGGGCGCTTTAACCTAGTTTCTAACAGCAGATGGCGCTATATGCTTTTTTTTTTTTTTACAGCAGATGGCGCTCTAGGCTGATATTTTTACTAGCAGATGGCACTATATGCCTTTTTTTTTACAGCAGATTGCGCTCTAGGCTGATATTTTTACCAGCAGATGGCGCTCTAGGCTGTTTTTTAACAGAAGAGGGCGCTTTAACCTAGTTTCTAACAGCAGATGGCACTATATGCTTTTTTTTTTTTTTACAGCAGATGGCGCTCTAGGCTGATATTTTTACTAGCAGATGGCGCTATATGCTTTTTTTTTGCAGCAGATGGCGCTCTGGGCTGATATTTTTACTAGCAGATGGCACTCTAGGCTGTTTTTTTTTAACAGCAGATGGCACTATAACCTAGTTTCTAACAGCAAATGGTGCTCTAGGACAATTTGTAACAGCAGATGGAGCTCTAAGATGTTCATTTGTTTTGTTTTTGTTACACCAGATGGCACTCTAGGACTATTTTTTTCACAGCAAAAGTCACTGTATGCTATTTTAAAAAGCAGAATTTAACAGCAGATAGTGCTCTAAACAGTGTTTTATACCAAATGGCGCTCTAAAGCGAATTTTAACATCAGATGCAGCTCTAGATCTTTTTTAACATCAGATGCACCTCTGTATAGGTTTTGAACAGTAGGTGGCGCTCTAGGCTAGTTTTTAAACAGCTGATGCTGCTGTAAGCTGGTTTTAAACAGCAGGTAGCGCTCTAGGCTTGATATTAAACAGCAAATGCCGCTCATGGCTAGTTTTTAAACAGCAGATGACGCTATAAACTGGTTTTTAGCAACAGGTGGCACTCTTGGACCATTTTCTTTTACAGAAGATGTCACTGTATGCTAGTCTTTAACAGCAAATGGTGCTCTAGGAAAATTTGTAACAGCAGATAGTGCTCTAAACGTTTTTTTTGAATACCAAATGGCGCTTTAAGATGAATTTTAATAGCAGATGGTGCTCTAGACCCTTTTTTTTTTTACAGTAGTAGCTCTCTAAGCCAGATTTTAACAGCAGAGCTAGACCAGTTTGTAACCAAAAATATAGCTCAGAACAATAGGTGGCGCTCTAGACCTACCTTTTAGAGCTGTGGGGCTGATTATAAAGCATACAGTGCCATTTGTATGTAAAAATAAGCACAGAATCGATTAAATACAGAATTGCGATGCATTTGAAAACTTCAGAGTCGATGTAGAATCATTTCTTGATGAATGATGAACCAGCACAGATCAAGCGTCTGTTACATTTGCTCACATCAGCTGTACATGATATACGAGTAATACTGCTTTACATTTGACAATACTGCCTTCAGTTTGAGTAGATGGCCTGTTGATTGCTTTTAGGTTTGTTTTTTATCTGTTAGCGGTCATAAAATGCATTTCCGCAACACTTTACAATAAGCTTTCATTAGTTGTCATTAGTTATAATACAAAGGTGTTGATTGCTTGATTCTGATTGGCTGACGAGCCTTCTGAGGGACTCATCAGCCAATCAGAATCATGCAGTCCACAGACCTATAGTCTATGAATATTAAATGCCATAAACGGATTGTTAATTAATGATGGGGTAGTTCAACCAAAAATTAAAGTTTACTCATCTTTTATTCATCCTCAAATGATTATAAACCTGTTTTATCATAACAGATGTGCTGAAAAATGGGAGAAGCCAGTAAACATTGACCACCATAATGAGGAAAAGGTATGAATACAGGTTTTAACATTGAAAAAAACTAATAAAAATGAGTAAATAAGAACATAATTTTAATTTTGGAGGATTTATCTCTAGTAAATACATTAACTAATATGACCTAATGGAACTTTATTGTAAATATTCACTTTATTTTCTTTTTTTAAGGTAGTTGGCCAATTGTTTGTTTAGTTATTCATATTTTATATTAGCGTTTGCATAAAATGCATTTAATTTCTATATACATTTTTCACTGAACATATTAAATGTGTGCTATGAAATGCTGTTTTCCACTGTTTTTGTTTGTATGAATTATTTAATATGGGAGCCTCGTTTTGCGAGTGACAATAAACTGATGAGTTTCTGATGTAAAGACTTTTCTGTCATGTTTTTCTGGGTTCAGGGGTCCGTTCTCGGTACCTGGATTACTCAGTTAGCTGGATTTGGTTATTGATGATTTGACACGATACAGGATTGTTTCGTTCTTCAAAACTGATCTGAGAGTTGTTGTCATAGCAACAGTTCCGCTAGCTCAAACCTGGCCGGGAGCAAGCTCAATTCATATAAACAGGATGTTAAGAAAAAAGTTAATATGCTAATGAAATCATTTATAGGTGCTCAAACTAACACCATTACTAATATGTACATAAATAAAAAATGAGGACAACATTTAGATGCTCAAACTGTAGCACTATGTCCAATAATAGTCTTACATATGTACAATTATTATTGTCATTTTAGGATCATTAGTTTGATGCAGTAGTATTCACTATGATAAATTGTAAATAAATTAAATATACACTTAATATTAAGATTCTCGAACTATAGTATTACACACAAAACAGATGAATAAAAATGTAAACGGAACATAATGGAAAACAAATGGACATCTATATATTTTTTCTTATATCTTTTAACTGTTAAATAGGTAATGAGGTGAAAATATAAATAGATTGAGAATTGATTTGAATTCTTATCATATACATGAGATTTTGATGCAAACACATGGGATATATATATATATATATATATATATATATATATATATATATATATATATATATATATATATATATATATATATTCACACATGAGCCTATTTGTGCATTAGTAACAAAGACAAAACTGCAACTAACCAAACAAAAAGCTGAAGATCAGAGTCCAAAAATGTTAAATGAAATTTTAACAAACTGGAAAATACAAGAGGAGCAAACAACAGTTAAATTTAGTTGAAATTTTGTAGTTTTTTAATTTTATTTGCAATTACTTTTGAATTTAAATGTATTATCTTTTTATTCCTAAAAATGTGCTGCGACTAAACTCTTATTTTAATGTATATAACTGTATAATAAAACTGTTTTGTTTAAATGCTTATTTAAAAATCATAAGTAAATTATTAATTATTAATTGCTCCGCAATATATAATAATTTCTCCTCGGCTGCTCGCGTGTCCTTTATTTTGGCGGAAGCTTCCGCGGACTCCACCGGAAGCACTGTTGCCCGTCTGCGATGATAGCTGAAGTGGTGTTTTTCTCCAGTGTTATAATCAGAGAGTGTGTTTATTAAAGATGAGCTGCTCGCTGCAGACGCAGGTCTGCTCCATCCTGGAGGTGCTGCTGAAGGCGGCGGCGGCGCAGATCGGGCAGCTGCTGCAGGAGGACGCGGCCGCGGTGCAGATGGAGATCCGCCGTAGGAACGAGGAAATCCGCAGCCTGAAGAGCCGCCTGTGGAGCTGCGAGAGCCGGCTGGAGAAACTGACCGCTGCCCGCTGCTCTGTTGGCGTACAGGTGCACATCACCGACCCCGGTCAGTCTGCATAACTCACTACACACTTAACTTAGAGGATTAACACACTATTATGAATATACACTCACCGGCCACTTTATTAGGTACACCTTACTGGTACCAGGTTGGACACATTTTGCCTTCAGAACTGCCTTAATCCTTCATAGCATAGATTCAACAAGCTACTGGAAATATTCCTCTGATTTTGCTCCATATTGTCATGATAGCATCACACAGTTGCTGCAGATTTGTCGGCTGCACATCCATGATGCCAATCTCCCGTTCCACCACATCCCAAAGCTGCTCTATTGGATTGAGCTCTGGTGGCTGTGGAGGCCATTTGAGTACAGTGAACTCATCGTCATGTTCAAGAAACCAGTCTGAGATGATTGAGCTTTATGACATGCTGCGTTATCCTGCTGGAAGTAGCCATCAGAAGATGGAGACACTGTGCTCATAAAGGGATGGACATGGTCAGCAGCAATACTCAGGTAGGCTGTGGCGTTGATGCTCAGTTGGTACTAATGGACCCAAAGAAAATCTCCCCCACACCATTACACCACCACCACCAGCCTGAACCGCTGATACAAGGCAGGATGATCCATGCTTTCATGCTGTTGAGGCCAAATTGTGAGCCGAGCATCCGAATGTGTCAGCAGAAATGGAGACTCATCAGAGCAGCAACGTTTCTCCAATCTTCTATTGTCCAGTTTTGGTGAGTCTGTGTGAATTGTAGCCTCAGTTTCCTGTTCTTAGCTGACAGGAGCGGCACCCGGTGTGCTCTTCTGCTGCTGTAGCCCATCCGCCTCAAGGTTGGCCGTGTTGTGTGTTCAGAGATGCTCTTCTGCAGAGCTCGGTTGTAACGAGTGCTTATTTGAGTTACTGTTGCCTTTCTATCAACTGGAACCAGTCTGGCCATTCTCCTTTGACCTCTGGCACTAACAAGGCATTTGCGCCCACAGAACTGCCGCTCACTGGATATTTCCTCTTTGTCGGAGCATTCTCTGTAAACCCTAGAGATGGTTGTGTGTGTTTACAATGACAGAACAGTATAGGTGTCTCATGTCATCATATACAATAATAACTCGTACAGAGGATTCTAGATATGCCAGAAGTCGTCAGATATCAGTCATGGTTTTAATAAATAAATGTAAACTTACTGTGGTTTATCTTGAAACTGGTAATCGTGAAACACTAATGATGTATTTCTCCTCAGGTGTGACGGCTCACGATCAGGAGACGCTCATGTTGACCAGTCCAATGATGAACGTCGTTTCAGAGGAGAAACCTCTTATTTCTAGTGCACCTGAGCTCCAATTACAGCCTCTTAAACGAGAAGATCCTGCGAGTCGAGCAGCTCCACATGCAGAAGAAGAAGAAGAGGAAGAGCTCAGCGGTCTGGAGCTCCAGATGAAGATTGAGCAGGTGGAGGAGTTTGTAGACCGGAAACTCAGCATTCATGATGGAAACTCTCAGATTTGGAGCTCGCAGAAAGATTTCCAGCATCATCAGAGTCTAGCGGAGCCTGAATCACATGCACAGAGCTTTCCAGATGCACATGCTATGATGATGGAGGATTCTGGGGCTTTATCTGCTTTAGTTCAGGAGAACGACAGGAATAATGACTGTGATTTTAATCTCCTACAGTCTCACGAACACAGCAGCGTATCGGACGCATTCTCACTCTCAGCATCACATCCGCCTAAAACACACACACAGAGTCTGCAGCAAGGTTATTATGGGTTTCCATTTAGAATTACATTTTATTTTGATGCTAATTTTTAAATAGCGATATCGATAACCTTGTAGATTTGGAGGCGGATGGCCAATATATTAGTCTATAAATATTAAGATAATTATAGTTTGAATTTTTAAGTCAGTTTTTAATCTTGATTTTAAAATTTGCTGAACATTTAAATTTAGTAGGGATGCATCAATATGGAATTTTTGATTGATACCGATAACTCTTTAGATTTGGAGGCTGATATAGTAGCCGATAAATATCTAGGTAATTATAGTGTAGATTTTTAAATTTAAATATGACCCTTTAAATTTAAAAGCTAACAACCGATATATTAGTCGATAAATATTAAGGTAATCATAGCTTGCATTTTTAATAGTTTTTATTTTGAATCAAATTTAAAATTGGCTGTGCATTTAAGTTTGATAGGGATACACCAATATGTAATTTTATACCGATAAACAATAATATTTTCAATTTAAAGGCTAATAACCGATATATTAGTCGATAAATATTAAGTTAATTATAGCTTGTATTTTTAATTGTTTTTATTTTGATACTAATTTAAAATTGGCTGTGCATTTAAGTTTGATAGGGATGCACCGATATGTCATTTTATACCGATAAACGATAACATTTTCAATTTGAAGGCTAATAACCGATATATTAGTCGATAAATATCAAGGTAATTACAGCTTTTCTATTTTTAATTGTTTTTATTTTGATACTAATTTAAAATTGGCTGTGCATTTAAGTTTGGTAGGGATGCACCGATATGCCATGTTATATTGAGACCGATAAACAAAAACGCTATAAATTTGAAGGCGAGTAACCGATATATTAGTTGATAAATATTTAGGTAATTATAGCTTGTATTTTTAATTGTTTTTATTTTGATACTAATTTAAAATTGGCTGTGCATTTAAGTTTGATAGGGATGCATCAATATGTCATTTTATACCGATAAATGATAACATTTTCAATTTGAAGGCTAATAACCGATATATTAGTCGATAAATATCAAGCTAATTATAGCTTGTGTTTTTAATCATTTTTATTTTGATACAAATTTAAAATTGGCTGTGCATTTAAGTTTGGTAGGGATGCACCGATATGCCATGTTATATTGCGACCGATAAACAATAACTCTATAAATTTGAAGGCTAGTAACCGATATATTAGTCAATAAATATTAAGGTAATTATAGCTTGTATTTTTAATTGTTTTTATTTTGATACTAATTTAAAATTGGCTGTGCATTTAAGTTTGATAGGGATGCACCGATATGTCATTTTATACTCATACCGATAAACGATAACTCTTTAAATTTGAAGGCTAATAACCGATATATAATTGTCAATAAATATCAAGGTAATTATAGCTTGTTTTTTAAATTGTTTTTATTTTGAATCTAATTTAAAATTGGCTGTGCATTTAAGTTTGATAGGGATGCACCGATATGTCATTTTATACCGATAAACGATAACATTTTCAATTTGAAGGCTAATAAACGATATATTAGTCGATAAATATCAAGGTAATTACAGCTTGTATTTTTAATTGTTTTTATTTTGATACTAATTTAAAATTGGCTGTGCATTTAAGTTTGATAGGGATGCACCGATATGTCATTTTATATCGATAAACGATAACATTTTCAATTTGAAGAGACTAATAACCGATATATTAGTCGATAAATATCAAGGTAATTATAGCTTGTATTTTAAATAGTTTTTATTTTGATACTAATTAGAATTGGCTGTGTATTTAAGTGTGGTAGGGATGCACCGATATGCCATGTTATATTGAGACCGATAACCAATAACTCTATAAATTTGAAGGCTAGTAACCGACATATTAGTCGATAAATATTAAGGTAATTATAGCTTGTATTTTTAGTTGTTTTTATTTTGATACTTATTTAAAATTGGCTGTGCATTTAAGTTTGATAGGGATGCACCGATATGTCATTTTATACCGATAAACGATAACATTTTCAATTTGAAGAGACTAATAACCGATATATTAGTCGATAAATATCAAGCTAATTATAGCTTGTATTTTTAATTCAGTTTTTATTTTGATACTAATTTAAAATTGGCTGTGCATTTAAGTTTGGTAGGGATGCACTGATATTACTTTTTTTTGACCGATACCGATAACTAATAACTTTTTAGATTAGGAGGCTTATAGTCGAAGTATTAGTCAATAAATATCAAGGTAATTATAGCTTGGATTTTATAAGTTTTTATTTTGATACTATTTTAAAAATTGCTCTATAATAAAGTTTAGACTGGATGCACTGATATGGAATTTTTGACCGATACGATCACCGATATTCCTTTAGTTTTGGATGCCAATATATTAGCTGATACATTTCAAGGTAATTTGTTGTTTGGTATGTTTTATTTTTGGCTTACTGAAATGATCTTGTTCTGCATGCAGGAGACGATCCACGGCTACAGGCAGGCTTCAAACCGTTCCGCTGTGAGGAGTGTGGGAAGAGTTTCACGCAGCGAACCAGACTGATCACACACGGACGCGTGCACACCGGAGAAAAGCCCTTCCGCTGCCGGCTCTGCGGGAAGATGTTCTCCAGACAGGACAACTGTCTGCGGCACATGCGCTTGCATGGCGGACAGAGCTGGCCCGCAGGAACGTAACTCTGGACTGATGGACTGAGGGGTACTGCACAAAACTAAGGGATTAAGGCCTGTTCACACCAAGCAGGATAACAATTAAAATAATGCAAAATATCTCACATTTCCTAAATCACGAAGCATTTTACAGTAAAAATACAGTCTTATTTTCAGAAATGAGTCGATATTAGGTGCGATTTTCCTTAAATTACACATGAAATCAAAACTAAGCATATTGATGTTGTGAGCTCACATTGCTAGTTTCGTGGTGAAGAATTCATCCGTGCATGTCATTGAGAAAAACTAAATAGTAGGGGTGTAACGATACACTCAGCTTACGATTCGATATGTATCACGATATTTGGAATAAAAATTGAAAATTAAACTAAAATGCAAATTTTACCAAGTAAACTATTTTTTATGTATTTCTTTTGTTTCAACTTGTTAAACTGAACCTTCTTTAAGAAAATAAATTAAACAGGCCTGTCTCTGGAAAATAAAACAATTTAAAAACTTCTTAAAAATATAATTGAAATGACAGAGACAAAATTAAGGAACAATTTAAGTAAAGGTGCAAAAAAAAAAAAAAGCTTTCTATTCAATTGAATTTAACAGTAAGAGCTTAAGGCTTTGCTTGGCCACTTGCGTTTTTTTGTGTGCAAAAAAAAAAAATCCACATTTCCAGGTATTTAATTCATATTTAATTAAATTCATTTAGAGATATCTCTTATTACAATTGTGACTAGTCAAAACTCATTTAGAGATATCTGCAAATATTTTTCAATGGAAGTCAATGGAGGAATATGACTAGTCATAATATATTTGCAGATATCTCCAATCTGATTTTGTACTAGTACAATTGTAATTGCAGATATCTCTAATTGTTATTCTGACTAGTCGAATTATAATTATGACTAGTCAAAATATAATTAGAGATATCTCAAAATATATTTATGGATAGTCAGAACAAAGGTTTAAATGCTAAAACGGCTTGCCATACGCGCGCGTCTATCAAAGTCCGCCCTCTGTAGTAACAGCTCACGGTCATGTGTGATTTTGCGGCGGGAACATTATATGAAGACAGAATGATATTTTAGGGTGAATTGTACCTTATAAATACAGTATGTGACTCTTTCAACGTCATTAGGAGGTATCCATGTCGCTGTGCAAAGTATGTAAATCACTGTGAAGACTTTAAAACTTGGATGTTTGACCCAGTATGCGTGTCAAAAAGCGGACGAGTCTAAAGCAATGACTGTACAACCGAAATGTTGCCAGACGTCTGATTTTGAGAGGATGGGCCATCCTCTATTTCAGCTCCACTCATCTTGGTCTGCTAACATTACTGCTGCTGCAATCTGAACTCACGTGCGACAGCAGGTGGAACGTAGCTCACCTGCAGACAGCTCACCTAATAAGAGAAAACGGACGACATATCGTAATCAAATCGTCATAACGCCACGATGCATATTGTGACATTTTTGCATCGCAATAAATCACACAACGATAAATCGTTACACCCCTACTAAATACCCTTTGGAATCTTCAATTGAAATCTGAAAATGCACTTCCTGTTTGTTTTCAGTTAAATTCTCAGTTCATCGGACGTGGATTACTCAGTTAGCTGGATTTGATTATTGATGATTTGACACGATCCAGGATCATTTCGTTCTTCAAAACTCATATGAGAGTTGATTTGATTTGATTTATTTATCTTCAAACGAAATTATAATACATAAAATATTATTAACAAAACGAAATACTTTTTAACATGGTCAAAAATGGAGCGGGATGAAGCATAAGCTTATTACTCTTCCACCCCATTACCCCAGAGATCATTCGTTTGTTACTTAAACTTATTTATTCTTTTACCTATCTCTTCTTATTACATGAAACTAATTTGATCCTTTTTGGTATCTTTGACAAATAATATGTTTAATTCCATTTGTACCTTTTCATTTTGTAACATAGACCCAAAGAAAAAAATACATAATACAGCAAATAGAAAAATTTAAAAACAACAACAATAACATAGTACTGCAAATAGCCATTAATTAAAATTTCATCATACCTTTCTCTTTTTATTATTTTTCAATAACCTTCATCACTATATTCCTTTATTAATATACATTTATACCGTTTTTTAAATTGATTAATATCCTGACGTTGTTTTAAAGTCTGATCTAGACTGTTCCATAGTTTTACACCACGTACAGTCATACACAAACTTTTTAAAGTTGTTCTTGTTTTCAACATCCTAAAATTTCCTCTCTCAGATTATCCCCCCTTGTCGTTCTTCAAAAAACTTTTGTATGCATTTCGGAAGTAGTTTATTCCTATTGTTGTGATGGCAACAGTTCCGATAGCTAAAATCTGGGGTCCGTTCTTCGTACCTCGCTTAAATGATCTAAGATTATTTGGCAGATCCTGGATCTGTTCATCTTGATAACTGATCTCTGGCTAATTTGGTTCTTCAAACAAGTTCGCGAATAAGATTAAAATGTCTGGATAAACTGATCTGGGATCGCTGCGTGTGTTGTGAAGGACAGATCAATCGATCCTCGAAATCATGATCAGCAATGCAGCGATTGGCTGACGGCACAGCAGCGTAATGACATCATCTGATTAATATTCAATTATCCATGTGAGCAAAATGACATCAAATTAGCAGTAAACGGTTTGTTAAATATGACACGCAATAACCTTCCACATTTGTTGTGAGCTGCAGGCTTTACACTTTCATGTGTCAAGAGTATTCATCATGTATTTCAATGCAAATCAATGTATTTAGTTCTACATTTAGAAAAGATTTTCTTCATTATAGTAGCCGTTTCTTAATCAGTGTAAAGAATAACTGGATGCTACAAAAGCATTTTCATATTGGTAAAGGCGTCTGCAACTTTTTTGAAGCATCAAATCACCGGCATATTAACTATCAAAACATGTTCATGACTGCATAAATGAATTATTGCTTTTAAAAAAAGTCACATATTCTGCATTTCTATCATACACAATTTGTACTAAAGCAATCTAAAAAGTTCATATCAATAAGTTTTCTCTTTGCACCACCAGGTGACAGTCTTTGTACTTTCATTTCGAGGGTGCAGATTGCATAAGTTTTATTAATATGTATAACTTTATTTATTTTATTAATGACTATAACTTTATATATATAGTTTAAAAATATGTACCATTTTCCCAAGTGTATATAACTACTACTGTAAGAAAATATCAGGATTCGGAACATACAATACTGCCGATATAATCCTGTTTATATGAATTGAACCTGCTCCCGATCAGGTTTGACTTAGCAGAACTGTTGCTATGACAACAAATCGTCAATATCCAAATCCAGCTAACTAAGTAATCCACGTACAAAGAACGGACCCCAGCTCGAGAGCAGCAGCTCATTTCATATAAACAGGATTAGAGTGGGTCATTTCAAGCAAATGTAATACTGAAAGTATGTACCGAATGCTGATATTTTCTTATAGTAGTAACCTATAGGTTATATATACTTGGGAAAATTGTAAAGTAGTTAAAAATTTTTTTTTATATATATATATATATATATATATATATATATATACATACATACACACACACACACACACACACACATATATATATAGTTTTTGCAAATACTGTTTGTTGGAATAGGAGCTGTAAAAGGTGGTACATAAGGATTTTTACAAATGGTGTGCCACTACAATATATATATATATATATATATATATATATATATATATATATATATATATATATATATATATATATATATATATATATATATATATATATATATACATACATATATATATATTTATATATATATACATACATATATACATACATGTTTACAAAAGCATTCTGACATTGGTAAATGCGTCTGCAACTTTTGTGAAGTATCAACTCATTGTCAAATTAGCTGTCAAAACATGTGCACGACTGCATAAATGTATTATTTATAATTTATTTTTTTTTTGCGATCATAAAGTTCATATTAATAAATGTTCTCTTTGAACCACCAGGTGGCAGTCTTCGTACTTTTATTTTGGAGCGCAGATTGCATAAGCTTTATTAATAACTTTATATATATATATATATATATATATATATATATATATATATATATATATATATATATATATATATATATATATATATATAGTAAAAGGTTTAAGCTAGCAGAACTGTTGCTATAGCAACAACTCTCGGATCAGTTTTGAAGAACTAAACGATCCTGGATCGTGTCAAATCGTCAATAACCAAATCCAGCTAACGGAGTAATCCACGTACGATGAACGGACCACATGCGTTTTAGAATGACTAAAACAACATTTCAGATTCTCTACAGTGTGCTCAACCAGCTGGCTTGTCCATTCACACATTTTAATCGTCACATAATCTTATACCACAATCACATGACCTTTTTTAATGCGCATACTGGAATTTGTTCAGTAAAAGTGTTTCCATCATAGTTTATGCGCATCTTTTCTAATCGAATAAAAAGTTAGTTACTCAGTTATGCACATTTTCCAAAATGTATGCGCATCTTGGCTTTTCCGTCAATCGTTTTTGTATGCACATCTCCAAAATGCCATAAAAATAGGTGGCTAGTGCAGTGGAATATAAACAAATAATTTGTGCATTTTTAAAGGAGGAAACGCAAATACACCAAAACTAGCACTGGATACCTGAGGCGCTTGTATTGTTATACTTCAGTTAGCGAGCCCTTTTTTTAATCATTATCTGTTTTTCACTATCTATTATTTATCATTATGTGCCAATCGTTTCTAGTCATTATACTTAAATAATCTTTTAAAAGAGCTTCTCCAAAAATGTTGCCTTAAATTGCGTGAGCTCTTTACATTTCAGTGATTCTGATTGGCTGTCAGGGTTTCCTCAGCTGTTGTTGTGGCGTAAACTTCTTTACACTGTGAGTGATTTTTAGTACGATGTCTTTGTTTATGTTACGATGTGTTTATAGTTATCGTGATTGGTGTGAACCGGTTTTAAGCTAAGTTTTTAAAGCTATCCTGGATTAATTTAACTATTAGCAGGCTAAATTCAGTCACTTTGCATATTTATTTGCAGCTAGCATCCAGAGCAGGCTCAATTTCTGGTGATTTATTTGTTATTTTTGCTGTTAATGCTACTAGAAATGAATGTGTTTTACAATCACGCTGTGTTCATGATTAAAATGCAGTGGTTCCCTGTAATGTTGAATGGAAAGAGCACAGACAGAGCCTTATTTACTTATATGAAGAGATTTCTTATATGGAACTTTTAAATTGGGGCTTGTTTTGAAAAATCTAATTTAGATTTGTTTTATTGTAATCTCACAAAGACATGAGCAGCAATGGCTTAATAAAAGGACGCCTATTCATTTACTGTATGTCTTCAATGTCATTTTGGAAAAAAATTTGTGAGAATCAAAGTGTGAAATCAAAACAGCGGCATTTTTATTTTGAAATTCACAAATAAATTGAGATGCATTTGCATTAAATGTTTAGAGCAGCTCACTGTAGTATTGGTAACCTAGCAACCAACAGTAAACAAGGCAAGCATAATGGAGTCACGTTAGTGTAATTTTCAAAACCACCGCAAGCAAACAACTTTTGGACCATGTTTGTTCATCACTTGTTTAGTAATTCAACAGTCGATTATTCTTTACATAACTAACAAGTAAATACGGATTTGTATTGCATGCAATTGTAAGATGACTGGTTATTATTTAATATGAATTTGGGTGTAGGACAACCTTGATAACTTGCTTCAAATGCTGATGACTGTAGTTAACGAATAGCATTAAATGGGTCAGAACAACAAATCAAATCTTAATTGAAATCAAAAATTGAAAACTAGCTATTTAAATTTAGTTTAAGATAATGTACTAAAATAAACAGCTGAAATGTTGATCAGGTCCATAAATATAGGGACATCTACACAATTCTACACACTCAATTCTAACATGTTTGGCTCTATACAGCAACACGATGGATTTGAAATGAACAAGATGTGCTTTACCTGCAGACTATCAGCTTTAATTTGAGGGTATTTACATCCAAATCAGGTGAACGCTGTGGGAATTACAACAGTTTCTATTTCTGCCTCCCACTTGTTAAGGGACCAAAAGTAATTGGACAGTCGGCTTCTCAGCTGTTCCATGGCCAGTGTGTGTGTTATTCCCTTATTATCCCCATTACAATGAGCAGAATAAACAGAGTTCATCTCAAGTGTGCTGTTTGTATTTGGAATCTGTTGATGAACTGATTCTCTCACTTTATTACACTTGTCATGAAACTGAATTTCGATACTGAAATAAAAAAAAAAACAGCAATTTTCCACTAACATTTAAGCGCTGTTGAACGCAGGGCCAGATTAAGAACACATTGGGCTTTGGAGCTTTAGCAAATCCAAGGGCCTTCGTTTTATTTTTTACCTCACAAAAGTGTGTGTGTATATATATATATATATATATATATATGTATATATATGTATATATATATATATATATATATATATATATATATATATATGTATATATATATATATATATATATATATATATATGTATATATATATATATATATATATATATATGTATATATATGTATATATATATATATATATATATATATATGTATATATATATATATATATATATATATATATGTGTGTATATATATATATATATATATATATATATATATGTATATATATATATATGTATATATATATATATATATATATATGTATATATATATGTATATATATATATGTATATATGTATATATATATATATATATATATATATATATATATATATATATATGTATATATATATGTATATATGTATATATATATGTATATATGTATATATATATGTATATATGTATATATATATGTATATATATATATATATGTATATATATATATATATATGTATATATATATATATATATATGTATATATATATATATATGTATATATATATATATATGTATATGTATATATATATGTATATATATATATATGTATGTGTATATATATATATATATATATGTATATATATATATATGTATATATATATATATATATATATATATATATGTATATATATATATATGTATATATATATATATGTATGTATATATATATATATATATATATATATATATATATATATATATATATGTATGTATATATATATATATATATATATGTATGTATATATATATATATATATATATATATATATATATATAGACCTTTTCAATGTGGCTATGTTATCGGCCCATGAACATTTCCCGCTTGTTATTAATTTTTTTCATTACCGTAATTCAATCATAACTTCATGTTAAAACAGCTATAATAACATTATTTATCAATAAGTGGAAATAAAAAATGTAAAACAGGAAATGCGTTGGGGCCATTGTTTTTGTTTACACCCCTAAAAAGGTATATAGTCCTGCAAGTCCTGCACACATATAAGTCCTGCAAGTATACAAAATGAAGTTAAAGTAGAAACTGGCTGCAAAAATCAGCAAAACAAAAAAACATTTGCTATATTTCCAAAATAAGTGCTTAATAATAAATACTTTAAATAGAGTTTTACCTTTAAAACGGTTCTTTAGAACTTTAGCTGACCATAAATCCCTAATGATATGATATCTTTAATATCCACGGTTCTAATATCCAAAATAGCTTATTGTGGTCATCTGAGTTAGAGAAAGCTAGCATCCTTATTTTATTTATTTATTTGTATATTTTTTTGCATCAGATATATTGCCTTGGTTTGGCTTATATTGCCTTGGCATTGGTTTCTTCTTGCCTGGCTTTCGTGTTTTTACATGGTGGCAGCGTGAAATAACCGTATAGCACTACCACAACAGATTCAACTATTGTATGTTTAAGAAACACTAAAGTATTTCCTATAAATGTCTATAGTATTTTTTTCATGTGGGAGACTATCATTGCCTTATTTATGGGTCAAAGTTGAGGCGTCCCACTTTAAGGTCCATGTCTGATTAAATTAGGGATAGAATATTAAATTGTAGAAGAGTCTTTTTACTGTTTCTGTTCACTCCGCAAGGGTGTGTTCACACTCGAGCGCACGGAAATTGGGGGCAAAAACCCGGCGTGAGTCTGACTCCTCTTCTGCTCTCGAGACTTCTTCTTGTTGGCCATGTGGAAGTCGTGAAGCCCGTCTGGAGGAGCCAGGAACAGCGAGCTGGTCCTGTATATGGAGGGGAACCTGGAGCCTCCGGGCTGGTGCAGGTGTGTGTCGGACCCTGAGAGTGTGAGCCTGAGGGTGGGCGGCTGGAGGAGATCCGGCAGGGTGTTTCTCCTGCTCTGCAATCGCTCTGAAGGCATCGAATATTTCGTTCCGGTAGCTCCGAGCTTCTGTAACCAGAAACAACTTTATTCGGCAGATGTGTGCGCAAACACTGACATTTTTGGTGGTTTACAGGAGCTCAGTTAATGTGTTACGGTGCATTCACACGGGGCTTCAGCGTCAACACTTGACAGAGTTGGGGCTGACGAGATCGTCATGGTAGCATCAGCCAATGAAATTAGTCAGCAATCTGCTACTGGGGTATTTGCATACAGCGATTTGATTGGCTGACGCTTCCGTCGGCGCTTGAAAAGTTGAGAAAGTCCCAAATTCTGCTGCAAGCAAGGCCACTAAAGCAGCCTAAAGCCTGACGTCTAAAGCCTGGCGTCACCCATTCAAAGTGTTGATGCTGACACCCCGTGTGAATGGGGCGTCAATGTTACCTGGCCATTTCCTGATTCAGGAACTAACGGGGAACACTGGCTGAATAAGAGATCCCCCTGATCCCCGTCCTGATCCTCCTCTTCCTCCAGCCTCTTCTCATAGGTCTGGCTGAGTTGCTCCAGGTTCTGGATGGCGAGCCACGGCTCCGAGCGCAGCCGCTGTCGGCCTCTGCTCCTAGGGGGCAGCACTGGGGACGCCGGCCCCCCTCCGCGGAAGTTAAAGATGTTTTCCCCGTCAGAGTTCGGAGAGTTCGTCTTCAGCTCAATATCTGAAGGTGACATGCAGGAGACGGGCGAGCTCTCCGGGGATGGAGGAACGTTCAGGTAGCGGCGTGTCACAGTACTGCCGTCGCTACTCAAATCTGTAGCGATGATGATAATATCGCGCCCTCGAGATCTGCACGCATCGACCAGCACCGTGAGAGTGTCCTGATCCTGAGCGTTTATTGCGTAAACCAGCGCAGATGCTCCAGAGTAATCCTCCATACTGGGATCCGCACCCGCTGTGATTAGCGCCTCCGCCACCTCCGGCCCGGCGCGCTCCATGCAGGCGTACATCAGAGCCGTGCGCCCTGATTTATCCTGGATGTTGGGATCTGCGTGGTGGCTCAGCAGGAACTGGATGATCCTGAGCATGGACCCTGCAGTCTGGCCGGCCCGTAGCGCTCTGCATGCGGCCAGCAGCGGTGTTTCTCCATGGTGATTCCTCTGGTTGACCTGCGCTCCTCCGTCCACCAGCAGCCGTGCCAGACGCAGTTTCCCCTGCTCAGCGGCACTGATCAGTGGACTGCAGTCCAGCAGGTGATCCGCCCGCTCTGACATCACACAACGAGATGCTGAAATCACATTATTGGGACATTGTGATTTTTTTGTAAAAATTTATTTAGCCCTGTAAACTTTTAGCGAATACCATAGTGTGCTCTCACACTGATGATTATTTCACTTCTGGTCACGCCTTTAGGGTGGAGCTTTCAGTGGTGTAGGGCAGTGTGATCAGACCTTTAGGGTGGGGCTATAAGTCCTTTAGGGTGGAGCTATCAGCTCTTTAGGGTGGGGCTATCAATCCTTTAGGGTGGAGCTATTAGTCCTTTAAGGTGGAGCTATTAGTCCTTAAGGGTGGAGCTATCAGTCCTTTAGGGTGGGGCTATCAGTCCTTTAGGGTGGAGCTATCAGTCTTTTAAGGTGAAGCTATCAGTCCTTTAGGGTGGGGCTATCAGTCCTTTAGGGTGGAGCTATCAGTCCTTTAGGGTAGGGCTATCAGGCCTTTAGGGTGGGGCTATCAGTCCTTTAGGGTGGGGCTATCAGTCCTTTAGGGTGGGGCTATCAGTCCTTTAGGGTGGAGCTATCAGGCCTTTAGGGTGGGGCTATCAGTCCTTTAGGGTGGGGCTATCAGTCCTTTAGGGTGGGGCTATCAGGCCTTTAGGGTGGGGCTATCAGGCCTTTAGGGTGGGGCTATCAGTCCTTTAGGGTGGAGCTATCAGGCCTTTAGGGTGGGGCTATCAGGCCTTTAGGGTGGGGCTATCAGTCCTTTAGGGTGAAGCTATCAGGCCTTTAGGGTGGGGCTATCAGTCCTTTAGGGTGGAGCTATCAGGCCTTTAGGGTGGGGCTATCAGGCTTTTAGGGTGGGGCTATCAGTCCTTTAGGGTGGAGCTATCAGGCCTTTAGGGTGGAGCTATCAGGCCTTTAGGGTGGAGCTATCAGGCCTTTAGGGTGGGGCTATCAGGCCTTTAGGGTGGGGCTATCAGTCCTTTAGAGTGGGGCTATCAGTCCTTTAGGGTGGAGCTATCAGGCCTTTAGGGTGGGGCTATCAGTCCTTTAGGGTGGGGCTATCAGTCCTTTAGGGTGGGGCTATCAGTCCTTTAGGGTGGAGCTATCAGGCCTTTAGGGTGGGGCTATCAGTCCTTTAGGGTGGGGCTATCAGTCCTTTAGGGTGGGGCTATCAGGCCTTTAGGGTGGGGCTATCAGGCCTTTAGGGTGGGGCTATCAGTCCTTTAGGGTGGAGCTATCAGGCCTTTAGGGTGGGGCTATCAGGCCTTTAGGGTGGGGCTATCAGTCCTTTAGGGTGAAGCTATCAGGCCTTTAGGGTGGGGCTATCAGTCCTTTAGGGTGGAGCTATCAGGCCTTTAGGGTGGGGCTATCAGGCTTTTAGGGTGGGGCTATCAGTCCTTTAGGGTGGAGCTATCAGGCCTTTAGGGTGGAGCTATCAGGCCTTTAGGGTGGAGCTATCAGGCCTTTAGGGTGGGGCTATCAGGCCTTTAGGGTGGGGCTATCAGTCCTTTAGAGTGGGGCTATCAGTCCTTTAGGGTGGAGCTATCAGTCTTTTAGGGCGGGGCTATCAGTCCAATAGGGAGTAGTTAACACTCCTTTAGGGCAGGGCTATCAGTCCAGTAGGGCGGAGCTATCAGTCTATTGGGAGCAGAGCTATCATTCCTTTGGAGCGGGGTTATCAGTCCTTTTGGGCAGGGCTAACAGTACATTTGGGCGGAGCTATCAGTCTTTTAGGGCGAGGCAATCAGTCCATTAGGGAGGAGTTATCAGTCCTTTTGGGCGGGGCTACCAGTGTGTGTACTGATTTTGTTCATTCATTAATCATCCTTCATTTTGTTAGCTACGCCAATCTTGTATTGATTTAGTTGGTTCCCAAAGGATGAAATAATGCACCACCCTCCTTTTTACAATTGTGGATGTATCTCATCATGAAAATGGGAAAAAAGGAAGTCTTAACTTCCGTTTCATGCAGACTTAAAGCATTAAAGTCCAGAATATAAATTTAGAAAAATAGACATCTTATATATATATATAAAGTATTACATGAATGAATTATATGTTTGTATTAATTTGCATAATCAACGATGAATTACAATTAACCCACAGCAACATTAATATTCTGTCATGCAGCTTATCGATGGAACACGTCTGAATCTCAGGTGTTTAAAGGGTTAAATGATCTCTCAGCACAACAAAAGCAGCTTTGAAATGCCTTCATCTCTGCAGGAGTTTCTATTTTAAACACAGCAGAGCTGGAAAACCTCCTGAAAGATTCAACATACAAACATTGCTTATTCTAGTTTTAACCAAATCTCCAACATGTAAAATGTTTTAAATAAAAAACAAACTTAAAAACGATCACAAACGTTGAGATGACTTGTTAAACATTGTGTCTGAATACACTGAACAATCGATGGTTTAATTAATAACAAAAATATAAATACTTGCACAGCAGTGTTGATAAAATTTCTCTCTTCCATATTTTACTATATATCATATATTAGATTTTATTTCATAATTTCATGAGATTTATCTAATTGTTCTTTATCTTATCATTAGTTTAATATTAGTCCTGTTTAGAGAAGTCTTTCATGGATATCATCTATATAAACAAATCAATTAAGATTAAATTACTAAAAACAAATAATATAAAAACATTTGATTTTATAAATCTGTATTTTCAAAGATCTAAAATATGCACATTTCATCTCTTCATATTTAAATATATGATAAAATACCTGCAGATTTAGCTGAAGATCGCCTCGCAGGAGATGCAGATTCACCTGCTGGAGTGAAGAGACGAGTGTGTGTGTGTGTGTGTGTGTGTGTGTGTGTGTGTGTGTGTGTGTGTGTGTGTGTGTGTGTGTGTGTGTGTGTGTGTGTGTGTGTGTGTGTGTGTGTGTGTGTGTGTGTGTGTGTGTGTGTGTGTGACAGAAAGAGAGAGCGAGAGAAAACGTGTGTCAGTGGCTTCATGCTGTTAGTGTTTGCTGATAGTGAATAAACCGCTGAATAAAACAACAATCACCTCTTATGAGTGTTAAATATTTACTTTTAAGCACAAAAAGAGCAACAATACAAAAACAAAAATAATCATAGTCCATATTCTAGTCCGTAGTATTAAATTTTTTTTATATATATTTATATACACTCTACTCTACATACCACTTTATTAGGTACAACTTACTAGTACAGGGTGGCATGGATTCAACAAGGTACTGGAGAGAGGTTTTGCTCCATATTGACATGATAACATCACACAGTTGCTGCAGATTTGTTAGCTTCACATCCGTGATGCCAATCTCCTGTCAAAAGTTGGCATCCCTACTAAAAAAAATAATAATAATAAAGCTTAAACCAGCCTTAGCTGGTTGACCAAGCTGGTTTTAGAGGGGTTTTGGACACTTTTAGGCTGGTTTCCAGTCTGGTTTTAGCAGGGCATAGCTGGTTTTGGTTGGGCTCCCAGCCTGGCTAGGCTGGTCAAGCTGGTTTTCATCTCCCAGCCTGACTGGCTAAGACCAGGCTGGTGATGGCGAGAATTCAGCCTGGAAGTGGCCAAACCACTCTAAAACCAGCCTAGGCTGGTTTAAGATTTTTTTTTTTCAGTAGGGTTTGGTATCGAACCAAAACTGGAACTAATCTAACATCACTGTCCAAAAATTAGTACGCCTAAATTAATCTATTGGGGTACTATATTAAATAAGTAATTAATAAACAGGCACAATCAGGGGAAACATTAAAACATGTAAAATTTTGTTCGAAATTAAATGTATTCTCTTTCTACTCTTTAAGATTTTCGGTGACCAAACTCTCATTTTAATGGATATAACAGTTTAATAAAAGTGGTTTGTTTAAATGCTTAATTTCTCCTCGGCTGCTCGCGTGTCCTTTATTTTGGCGGAAGTTTACGTGGACTCCACCGGAAGCACTGTTGCCTGTCTGCGTTGTTAGCTGAAGTGGTGTTTTTCTCCAGCGTCAGAGAGTGTGTTTATTCACTGTAAGATGAGCTGCTCGCTGCAGACGCAGCTTGGCTCCATCCTGGAGGTGCTGCTGAAGTCGGCTGCGTCGCAAATCGGGCAGCTGCTTCAGGAGGACGCGGCCGCGGTGCAGATGGAGATCCGCCGCAGAAACGAGGAGATCCGCAGCCTGAAGAGCCGCCTGTTGAACTGCGAGAGCCGGCTGGAGAAACTGACCGCTGCCCGCTGCTCTGTCGGCGTACAGGTGCACATCACCGACCCCGGTCAGTCTGCATAACTCACTACACACTTAACTTAGAGGATCAACACACTTATATGAATATGTGATACTGCACACTTAACACACTTGTATGACTATACACTCACCGGCCACTTTATTAGGTACACATTACTAGTACAGGGTTGGACCCATTTTGCCTTTAGAACTGCCTTAATCCTTCATAGATTCAACAAGATACATGTACATCAGGTACATCAGACCAGGCAACGTTTCTCCAATCTTCTACATGGTCAACAACAATACTCAGGTAGGCTGTGGCGTTGATGCTCAGTTGGTACTAATGGAGCAAAGTGTGCCAAGAAAATCTCCCCCACACCATTACACCACCACCACCAGCCTGAACCGCTGATACAAGGCAGGATGATCCATGCTTTCATGTCGTTGAGGCCAAATTGTGAGCTGAGCATCTGAATGTGTCAGCAGAAATGGAGACTCATCAGAGCAGCAACGTTTCTCCAATCTTCTATTGTCCAGTTTTGGTGAGCCTGTGTGAATTGTAGCCTCAGTTTCCTGTTCTTAGCTGACAGGAGCGGCACCCGGTGTGCTCTTCTGCTGCTGTAGCCCATCCGCCTCAAGGTTGGCCGTGTTGTGTGTTCAGAGATGCTCTTCTGCAGAGCTCGGTTGTAACGAGTGCTTATTTGAGTTACTGTTGCCTTTCTATCAGCTGGAACCAGTCTGGCCATTCTCCTCTGACCTCTGGCCTCATCAACAAGGCATTTGCATCCACAGAACTGCCGCTCACTGGATATTTCCTCTTTGTCGGAGCATTCTCTGTAAACTCTAGAGATGGTTGTGCGTGAAAATATCAGTAGATCAGCAGTTTCTGAAATACTCAGAGCAGCTTGTTTCCCATTTATCAAAAGTAAAATTTCATCCGTCATGTTTTTTTTGGAAACATAAACATTTATTTACATTTTTTTACGACAAAACAGTGGTAAAGGTGTCTCGTGTCTTCATATACAATAACTAGTACAGAGGATTCTAGATATGCCAAAAGTCATGGTTTAAATGAAAAATGTAAACTTACTGTGGTTTATCTTGAAACTGGTAATATGAAACACTAATGATGTATTTCTCCTCAGGTGTGACGGCTCACGATCAGGAGACGCTCATGTTGACCAGTCCAATGATGAACGTCTTTTCAGAGGAGAAACCTCTTATTCCTCGTGCACCTGAGCTCCAATTACAGCCTCTTAAACGAGAAGATCCTGCGAGTCGAGCAGCTCCACATGCAGAAGAGGAAGAAGAAGAAGAGCTCAGCGGTCTGGAGCTCCAGATGAAGATCGAGCAGGTGGAGGAGTTTGTAGACCGGAAACTCAGCATTCATGATGGAAACTCTCAGATTTGGAGCTCGCAGAAAGATTTTGAGCATCATCAGAGTCTAGCGGAGCCTGAATCACATGCACAGAGCTTTCCAGATGCACATGCTATGATGATGGAGGATTCTGGGGCTTTATCTGCTTCAGTTCAGGAGAACGACAGGAATAATGACTGTGATTTTAATCTACTACAGTCTCACAGACACAGCAGCGTATCGGACGCATTCTCACTCTCAGCATCACATCCGCCTAAAACACACACACAGAGTCTGCAGCAAGGTTGGTTTGCATTTTAAATCACATTTTATTTTAATTGATTTAAATTGAGTAAGGAGGTGCTGATACCGATAACCCTGTAGATTTTGAGGCCGATATATTAGCTGATACATATCAAGGTTATTATAGTTTTTGTTTTGTTTTTTGTTAGATTTTATTTCGATACAATTTTTTAAATTGCTGTACATTTACATTTATTTGGGATATTTTATTAGGGAATTTTTTTATCAATACCGATAACTCTTCAGATTTGGAGGCCGATAGCGCATATATTAGCCAATAAATACGAAGGTTATTATAGTTATTTTTTCAATTAGGTTTTATTTTAATACTATTTTTAAATTTATGTTTAGAAGGGATGCAACAATATGGATATTTTGACCGAAACAATAACCGATAACTTGTTACATTTATAGGTCGATATATTAGCCGATAAATGTCAAGGTATTTATAGTTTGGATTTTAAATAAGCTTTTATTTTGTTCTTATTTTAAACTTGCTGTACATTTAAGTTTAGTAGGGATGTACCAATATGGATTTTTGACTGATAAGATAACCGATAACAGTTCAGATTTGGACGCTAATACCCAATATATTAGCCGATAAGTATCAAGGTAATTATAGTTTGGATTTTTAAATTAGTTTATATGTCAGTAGTGTTTTGACCGATACCGATAAATGAAAACTCTTTAGATTTGGAGACCGATATATTAGCCGATAAATACCAAGATAATTACAGTTTTAAAAACCGATACTGATAACTCTTTAAATTTGAAAGCCAATAGACGATATATTAGCGGATGAATGTCAAGGTTATTATAGCTTGGATTATTAAATTAGCTTTTATTTTGATTCTATTTTTAAAATTGCTGTACATTTAAGTTTATGAGGATTCTTGATCGATACCGATAACCCTGTAGATTTGGTGGCTGATATATTAAATGATAAATATTAAGTTAATTATAGTTCAGACTATTAAATAAATGTGTATTTCGATACTATTTTTACGACAAAGCAGTGGTATAGGTGTCTCATGTCATCATATACAATAATAACTCGTACAGAGGATTCTAGATATGCCAAAAGTCATCCGATATCAGTCATGGTTTAAATGAAAAATGTCAACTTACTGTGGTTTATCTTGAAACTGGTAATCGTGAAACACTAATGATGTATTTCTCCTCAGGTGTGACGGCTCACGATCAGGAGACGCTCATGTTGACCAGTCCAATGATGAACGTCTTTTCAGAGGAGAAACCTCTTATTCCTCGTGCACCTGAGCTCCAATTACAGCCTCTTAAACGGGAAGATCCTGCGAGTCGAGCAGCTCCACATGCAGAAGAGGAAGAAGAAGAAGAGCTCAGCGGTCTGGAGCTCCAGATGAAGATCGAGCAGGTGGAGGAGTTTGTAGACCGGAAACTCAGCATTCATGATGGAAACTCTCAGATTTGGAGCTCGCAGAAAGATTTCCAGCATCATCAGAGTCTAGCGGAGCCTGAATCACATGCACAGAGCTTTCCAGATGCACATGCTATGATGATGGAGGATTCTGGGGCTTTATCTGCTTCAGTTCAGGAGAACGACAGGAATAATGACTGTGATTTTAATCTCCTACAGTCTCACGAACACAGCAGCGTATCGGACGCATTCTCACTCTCAGCATCACATCCGCCTAAAACACACACACAGAGTCTGCAGCAAGGTGGGTTTTTAAATTACATTTTCTTTTGATTGCAGTACATTTAAGTTGAGTAAGGACGTGCTGATACCGATAACCCTGTAGATTTTGAGGCCGATATATAAGCTGAAAAATATCAAGGTTATTATAGTTTGGATCTTTCAATTAGGTTTTATTTTAATACTATTTTTTAAATTGCTGTAAAATGTATGTTTAGAAGGAATGCAACGATAGGAAATATTTGACCGATACAATAACCGATAACTTGTTAGATTTGTAGGCCAATATATTAGCCTATACATATCAAAATATTTATAATTTGGATTTTAAATACATTTTATTTTGATACAATTTCAAATTGCTGTATATTTAAGTTTGGTAGGGATGTACCGATGACATTTTTGACCGATAATTGATAACACTTTCGATTTGGAATGCCAGTAGCCGATATCTTATTCTATAAATGTCATGGTAAATATAGTTTGGATTTTTAAATACATTTTTTCTATACCTATTGAAAATTGCTGTATATTTAAGTTTAGTAGGGATGCACAGATATGGGATTTATGACCGATAAGATAACCGATAACACTTCAGATTTGGATACCAATAGTCAATATATTAGCCGATAAGTATCAAGGTAATTATAGTTTGGATTTTACATTTTTTTTTCTATATTTTTTAAAAATTGCTGTATATTTAAGTTTAGTAGGGATGCACAGATATGGAATTTTTTACTGATACAGATAACTAATCTCTTCAAATTAGGATATCTTACCTAATAAGTATCAAGGTAATTATATTTTAGATTTTTAAATGAGTTTTTATGTCAGTGGTGTTTGGACCGGTACCGATAAATGATAAGATTCGGAGACCGATATATTAGCTGAGTTCAAGGTAATTCTAGTTTGACATTTTTGACCGATATGATAACGGATTACTCTTTAGATTTGGAGATCGATATATTAGCCGATAAATATTAAGCTAATTACAGTTTGACATTTTTGACCGATACCGACAACTGAGTACTCTTTAGATTTGGAGATCGATATATTAGCCGATAAACATTAAGCTAATTATAGTTTGACATTTTTGACCGATACCGACAACTGAGTACTCTTTAGATTTGGAGATCGATATATTAGCCGATAAATATTGAGCTAATTATATTTTGACAGTTTCGACCCGTACCGATAACTGAATACTCTTTAGATTTGGAGATCGATATATTAGCCGATAAATATTGAGCTAATTATAGTTTGACAGTTTCGACCCGTACCGATAACTGAATACTCTTTAGATTTGGAGATCGATATATTAGCCGATAAATATTGAGCTAATTATATTTTGACAGTTTCGACCCGTACCGATAACTGAATACTCTTTAGATTTGGAGATCGATATATTAGCCGATAAATATTGAGCTAATTATAGTTTGACAGTTTCGACCCGTACCGATAACTGAATACTCTTTAGATTTGGAGATCGATATATTAGCCGATAAATATTAAGCTTATTATAGTTTGACATTTTTGACCAATACTGATAACTGATTACTCTTTAGATTTGGGGGGAAAAAAAAGTGTATTTCGATACAATTTTTAAAATGGCTTTTTTAGGTTTTGTAAAGATGCACCGATATGGAATTTTTTGACCGATATGATAATCGATAACTCTTTAAAATTTTTTGGTGATCGTCAGTGTGTTATAAATTTTTTTCTGCATTATTGCAAAAATAAACGTGTTTAAACATAAATGAGTTTTAATTGAAAAAACAATTTAAAAAGTAGCACATTGGAAAGAACAAACGCATTCTGTGCGAACTGCCCCTAGAAACATACAAAACATGCATATTGGCTTGAGCATGATTTAGAACCGCTGGTATTGGGGGTGATACTGAATACAGCTTTTTTTTGGTTTACTGAAATGATCTTGTTCTGCATGCAGGAGAGGATCAGCGGCTCCCGACAAGCCTCAAACCGTTCCGCTGTGAGGAGTGTGGGAAGAGCTTCATGCAGCGCACCAAACTGATCACACACGGACGCGTGCACACCGGAGAAAAGCCCTTCCGCTGCCGGTTCTGCGGGAAGATGTTCTCCAGGCAGGACAACTGTCTGCGGCACATGCGCTTGCATGGCAGACAGAGCTCGCAGGCACGTAACACTGGACTGAGGGGTGCTGCACAAAACAAAGGGATTAAGGCCTTTTCACACCAAGCAAGATAACAATAAATATAAGGCAAAAAAAAATCTTCAAATTCTAAAATCAAGAAACATTTTCTAGACAAAATAGTCTTATTTTCAGAAATATTAAGTGAGTTTTTCCTTAAATTACACATGAAATCAAAACTAAGCATATTGATGTTGTGAGCTCACATTGCTAGTTTCGTGGTGAAGAATTCATCCGTGCATGTCATTGAGAAAAAACAAATATTGCACCGTTCTAATCTATAATTGAAATATAAAAACGCACTTCCTGTTTGTTTTCAGGTAAATTTTCAGATTAGGTCTCTCTGAGGCATTGGGCGTGGCTAACATGCTTAACCACGCCCCCTCCATCTATGTTTAGGTTATGCTTTTCATTCCAGCAGGTGTCCTCTGTGTGCGACTAGCACAATTTAAGTCAATCCAGCTCGTTATTAAAATTGTATTCATTTATTCATGACAAACTATCTATTCAAACAGTGAATGTAGTGATTTCAGTCAGCGTAGTAGAAAATGAACTAATTATTTTTGCATTTTCATCAACACCAAAACTAGCACTGGATACCTGAGGCGCTTGTATTGTTATACTTCAGTTAGCGAGCCCCTTTATTAATCATTATCTGTTTTTCACTATCTATTATTTATCATTATGTGCCAATTGTTTCTCGCCATTATCTTTAAACAATCTTTTAAAAGAGCTTCTCCAAAAATGTCGCCTTAAATTGTGTGAGCTCTTTACATCTCAGTGATTCTGATTGGCTGTCAGGGTTTGATCAGCTGTTGTTGTGGTGTAAACTTCTTTAACACTGTGAGTGATTTTTAAAAATACATCTTTGTTTATGTTACGATGTGTTTATAGTTATCGTGATTGGTGTGAACGGGCTTTTAAGCTAGGTTTTTAAAGCTATCCTGGATTAATTTAACTATTACTCAGTTGCACGAATGCAGGCTAAATTCAGTCACTTTGGGTATTTATTTGCAGCTAGCATCCAGAGCAGGCTCAATTTCTGGTGATTTATTTGTTATTTTTGCTGTTAATGCTACTAGAAATTAATGTGTTTTACAATCCCGCTATGTTCATGATTAAAATGCAGTGGTTCCCTATAATGTTGAATGGAAAGAGCACAGACAGAGCCTTATTTACTTATATGAAGAGATTTCTTTTGTGCAACTTTTAAATTGGGGCTTGTTTTAAAAATGTAATTTAGATTTGTTTTATTTTAATCTCACAAAGACATGAGCAGCAATGGCTTAATAAAAGGACGCCTATTCATTTACTGTACTTTGTCTTGTGTCATTTTGGAAAATTAATTGTGAGAATCAAATTGTGAAATCAAACAGCAAATCAATAGGGTATATGCCGAGCTAGTGCTGTTCCCATCCTGATACACTTCCGGTGAGCTGTTATTGTGAACTTTTTTCCATTTTATACGGTTCCTTTTACAGCATGGATGTTGTAATGTCATTAAAATACATTCAGTTAAATAAACTTTGACATTTATTTAGTTGCTCAAGCGTAAAACGGGAGAAAAAGCCGTTTACTCGCACGCGCCCGTCAGAATCGGCAGGCTAGCGCAGAAGCTCTATTGAATATACTGGGGTAAAATAATTGCTCATATTATAAAGATATGGCGGGGGAAATGTAATGTAATGCAGTGCTTCTTGTACAATCTGAGGCCCACTTTAAATCGGACATCACTCAGCTAGTGGAGATCGCTGATTTTTAAAGAAAACGGACCTTAAACGTACCGGTTTTTGCATTGGCATTCAGTTCGCCGAAAGCGCTTAACCCAGGTTACTGTCAAATTAAAAGTCCTACTAGCATGCTTCGGCATATACCCTATTCAGCGCAAAAGAAAGCAAATGAGATGCATGTGCATTAATTGTTTAGAGCAGCTCACTGTAGTATTGGTAACCTAGCAACCAACGGTACACAAGGAAAGCATAATAATAGTCACTTGGTCAGGGCTTTACATTAACAGCCGCCAAATGCGGGCAGATTTCAGCTGTGGCGGGTTAGACAGCCACTCTCACTAGCCACTTTGGCTGGTTGAATATCATCTATAATTTAGTTTTCTTTAAAGCAGGGTTTGACATAAAAAAAGGCCCAATATTCATGCAAATGTAATCTTAGACTTCGTTTACACTGCACGTCTTCGAGCTCAAATCTGATTTTTTTTCTCAGATCTGATATTTGTGCATGGCTGTTCACACTGCTCTTATAAATGTGGCCTATATCAGGTTTGCAGTGAACAGGTCATGGACCCGCATGCGCAAAAGTGCATTACGGACAGCGCAAGATGTCTGATTATGCACACAATGCGTGTTCTGTACAAACCACGTTTTCAGATTGTGCTTATTGCCCTTTTTATAGACATCCGTGGTGTATTTAATGTACTGTAAAATGGTTGCCCTGCTACTTCTAGTGTATATTTCACCATTTAAAACTTAAAGTAAGTCTCTTGTGATTGAAAACACTGATCAGTTGTTATTTCCCTGCTGAAAAATCCAGCTTAAACCAGCCTAGGCTGGTATAAGCTGGATTTTTCAGCAGGGAGCGCAGCATCTCGTTGTCATATTTCTTTTGCATTGTTTGCTGATTTTATTCAACAAAACTAGCATAAGCCGAGTGTTTAGTGCGAGTTGGAGCTGCTTTGCCTTATGGTGAATGCATAAGAGACTGTATTATCATCAATAACGTTACCTGTTTAGCACAAATTTTAGAACTTACAAAAACGTAAAAACTTAATCTATGAAATGTTCTGCCTTTGTGCTTTGTTTTTTTGTTTGCTCTTTACTACAGTCGTAGACCGCTAAAGTCCTGCATCTTCACTTAATAACACTGTCTTGTCTAGTGCAGTTGAATGACTTGTATCCTGGGAGCACTGTACCAATGTGGCGGCGCTATTGACGCATGCTCAGGGTCCCTATGCGATATCTAGTGTATATATCTATGGTATCCCTTCTGCGAACCCTGCGCGTTCACACACGCTGGTCAGCTGATCTTCCGCGTCATCACGTGTCTATAGCGACAGCACTGTTTATTTATTCCTCACCGACTCGCATCTGTGTCTGTCTGGAGATGATATTATTCACCGATACGACGTTAATAACGATCTTCTGAAGCGGCGGTGATGTCGGAGAAGCGGCGCGCGGGTGTGCTGGTGTCCGGCTCGAGCTCCAGCAGCGGATGTGAGGCGGATCAGGAGTTCGTGTCGCGGTCCGGGGTGAGCGCGCTGCTGGCCGGGGCGCTGCTCCGTCTGCTGGACTGCCGCTCCGGGGACCCGCTCGGGTTCCTGGCCGAACATTTCGCGCATCTGTCGGCGGAGGCGGAGGAGGGAGGTGCCGAGCAGCGGAGCTTGAGCAGAGCACTGTGGATGCTGAGTCTGCAGCATCACTCGCAGAGGTCACACACACACACATAAGCATATATACACACACTCAGACATACTTACACAGTCAGACACACACGTATAAACACAGGCATACTCATTAATTTAGAAAGTTAGAAACACACTCAAATATGTGCCCTGGTGTACATTTTTGAGAACTGAGAAATAAGTGCTTGCGGGTACATATGGCTGCATTTTGAGTGTAAAACTAATGTTACGTGCTATACCACTGACCGCTTACCTCCATATAGATGGCTTTTTCGGTGAGACTGGTTTGCTTGGTAGCTCATAGCTAGGCCCACACGGAATCTGCGCATGCAAAATTTTTTAGCCCGTCATTATTTCTGTTTATTTACTTGAGTAAATGTGTGTAAATTTATATTTATTCAGTTTTTAAATGAACTTCAGCAATATTATTGACTAATATGAAGATATAAATATGATTTATTTATAATATAGTTTGTAAAGTAATATTTTCTGTCTTTAAGTAGAGATATTATATGAGAGACTAGCTTTGTTCACCAAATAAAGTGGATCTAATTGGACTTGCATTGTGAACATTACATACAAGTTAAAAAGGTATGACTTTTTATTTCATATATTAAGTTTTACTTATGATACTCCCAAAACCATTCCGCATAAATCCGCAGATTCTGTCTAGCCCTACTCATAGCCAATGACGCCACACTTGAGAGGTGTAGCGGAGCAAATCAGGGTCTGAGTCGAGCGAAGGACAGTTTCAGAAACAACGAAACCCAAAAAAGCAGTGTGAGATCACGGTAGAAGCAAACGGCCTTGATGGCTTTTCTCTTTAGCTTGTTTTCGTAGACACTCTCGGCTGTGTTTATCCCCAGTCAGATCAGATTGTGTTGGTTTTAGGGCTGCTTGATTCTGGCAAAAATGTGAATCAGGATTTTCTCATGATTCTGTAAATGTAAAATTAAGGTTAATTTGATTAGCCTATTATTATTGTTAATTCTTAAACATTTGGTAAAACAACACTAATAATATTAGGCCTTTGTGTAGCTCTACTGTTGCTTAAAATGTAAAAAAAAAAAATGTAAAATGTAAAAAAAAATTAACTTTGTACAAAATTTTGTACAGTCATTATGGTGGACTTGAACAGACTTTCAATATGTTTGTCAATTCACAATAACATGATGACATCAGAATATAACTATTCTTAATTCTGAAGTTGGTTTATTGTGTTTGAGACATGTGCTTGTCATCTGTTATTGAAAACATTATTAGACTTTTATAGAATTTTGTCATTATCAGATTCCTTCTTGCATTATATTCCACATTATATATAGGCTAGGGTTGTTATACTGACACAGTAAACATTTATTTTCATGCACAACCAGGGCTTGACATTAACTTTTTTGATCACCAGCCACTGTGGCTAGTAGATTTCCAACATTACTAGCCACTCTGCATTTTCACTAGCCACACTTTTCTTGTTGGGAAAATATATTTTACATGCATAAATTTGACTTTGACATGCTAAATGACTTGATTTAGATGTTTGTTATGTGCACATGCCTCTTCATTCATTTAACGTCTTGTGTGTATTGTGTATTAGCTTGCTCAGTGTGCATGAGCAAATGGGTTGTGTCGCAATGCAATTAGTTTTTATTTCACAACTTTTCAGGGCTCAAATTTAAGGATTTACCAAGTTTATCTCTGACCACACCAAGTATTTTTAGCCACAATTTTTTTTATGTGTCAAAACCATAGACTGTAAAATATAGGTCAAAACATGAAAAATGTTGCATTTTAGGGGCACTTTCTAATTCAACAAAACTTTTCTTTAAAAAACATTACATTTAAAAAATAATTATTGTCATGTATCTAAAATATGCACAGTAATCTGTCCTGGCTAACAGTCCCAGATCAGCAGTTAACTACACATAAACGGGGAGTAATCTTCCATTAAAGCGATTGTTATGACCTAAACCGGTCACCACAAATAAGGAGAAGTCGAGTACAATTGCGGTACAAAAATATATTTATTTACTATTATCAAAGGTCATGTTGCTAGCCCATCAGGTCCAAAACCGATCCCAGCCGAAAGGTAAGTAACCAGATTCCACGTGCAGCCTCTCCTTCTCGTCTGAAACGAACACGCTATTTATAGCAGAGCAACTCAATCACAAACCGGTGTTCTCAATCCCAGCGCAATCAGCTGGACCTGCAACACACACACACACACACACACACACACACACACAGACACACACACACACACACACACACACACACACACACACACACACACACAGATGCACAGACCGACACCCACACCCCAGCCACAAACGACCACAAGGGGTCGTCACACCTTCCTCCCCAAAAAAATTAATTAAAAAAAAAAAAAAAAAAAAAAACTTATACACAATCAACAAATAAGAAACAGGACACAAATCGACATATCTCTATCACTTCAAGAGACCGGTGCACGAGAAAGGGCGTCCGCCAAAATATTTTCCTTCCCCTTGATGTGGTGAATCTCCAAATTATACGGCTGTAAAAATAAAGACCATCGCATTAAACGTTGGTTAGGATTTTGTAAAGTTGTCAAAAACGTCAAAGGGTTGTGGTCACAATAGATAACCACCGGCAATCCACCCCCCCCAACATAGACATCAAAATGCTGGAGTGCCCAAACCAATGCCAAGGCTTCCTTTTCGATTACAGAATAATTAATCTGATAAGGCAGAAATTTTTTGGAGAAGAAACATACTGGACGTTCCACCCCATCACCATCATCCTGTAGGAGCACAGCCCCTGCCCCAATCTCACACGCATCTACATGTATTTTAAATGGTCTGTCCCACTGCGGCGCAGCAAGAACTGGAGCATTTGTCAACAACGCCTTCACATTTTCAAAGGCATTTTGACAGATTGAATTCCACTCAAACACACGTGACGCTTTCAACAAATCGGTCAACGGAGCGACGGTTTCTGAAAAATTATTACAAAAACTCCGATAATATCCCACCATCCCAAGAAAACGCATCAATTCTCGCTTGGTACGGGGTGGGGGATATCTGTCAATTGCCTCAATTTTAGCACTCACGGGACGCACAACTCCATGACCAACAACCTTACCCAAATAGGTTACCGTGGCCCTAGCGAACTCACACTTCGCTAGGTTCACAGTAAGCCCTGCTTCCTTCAGACGCTCAAATAGCTGCCTAATTCGCCGTAGATGTTCCTCCCAAGAATCGCTATGTACAATCAAATCATCCAAGTAAACTGCACAACCTTCCAAATCAGTTATCACACGATTCATTAGCCTCTGAAATGTGGCCGGTGCATTTCGCAATCCGAAACTCATCACATTATAAGAATATGCCCCATCAGGTGTAATAAACGCAGAGACTTCACGGGCGCGCGGACTCAGCGGAATCTGCCAATAACCCTTCAATAAATCAAATTTACTGAGGTATCTGGCAGCACCCACTTTGTCCACACAATCTTCGATACGGGGAAGGGGAAAAGAATCAGGTTTTGTGATTGCATTTAATTTTCTATAATCGGTACAAAATCTCAAGGTACCATCTTTCTTTTTTACTAGCAAGCAAGGAGATGACCAACTAGAAGAAGATGGAACAGCCAAATTATTCTCCAACAGATACTTAACCTCCGATTCCAATTGCTTCCTTTTTTCCCACGGCACTCTATAGAATCGCTGACGCACTGGAAGGGAATCCCCCACATCAATATCGTGTTGTACAACATGCGTCTGATTAGGAACATCTGAAAAAAGGCATACATAATCCTCAATCAATCTGACCAACTCTAAACGTCTCTCAGTAGGAAGATGTTGCAAAAAGACTGGTAAGTCACTCAGAATTTCTGAATTACTCAATCGAGGACACATAATGCTGTCATCTGGCTCCATTGTCTTTTCATAATCCAAAAATAATTCATCAGATGTCGCAGGATGAACGGACAATACAGGGGACACCTGACAACAAACTGAGCCTGAACGGCCATAAAAAGGTTTAAGTAAGTTAACATGACATACTTGAGTTTTTGTCCTTCTTTCTGGTGTCGCAATAACATAATTTTCATCCGACTCTTTACGGTGAATCACATACGGGCCAGCAAATCTAGCTTTAAATGGAGAAGTAGTCACCGGCAATAACGCCATTACCTGATCCCCGACACTAAAAGATCGGTGCTCAGTTCTACGATCGTACGCATGCTTCATTTTTAATTGTGCCTGCATTAAGTTTGCTTTAGCCAACTTAACAGCCTCAAAGAGTCGTCTTTTAAACCCGTTTACATACTCCGCTAATTTTTTCGGTGGCTCAAGAGAAATCCAATCATCCCGTAACGCAGCTAGTACCCCACGGACATTATGACCGAAAACCAGTTCATTTGGGCTATAACCAGTACTTTCATGGGTTACCTCTCTGGCAGCTAACATGAGCCAAGGTAACCCCTTCCTTCCAGTCACGATCCAGTTCTGTACAATAAGCACGTAACAGGGATTTAATAGTCTGGTGGAAGCGTTCAATCGCGCCCTGACTCTGCGGATGATACGCCGTAGATATATTATGCTTAACATTAAGCTGTCGCAAAACTTCCTCAAACACTCCCGAAGTAAAATTAGTACCCCGATCTGACTGTATGATTTTAGGTATCCCAAAGACTGGCATAAATTGGGAGAGCGCCTTAAGAACAGACTTCGCTGTAATTGATCGCAGTGGAAAAGCTGCCGGGTACCGTGTAACCTGACACATAACAGTCAGCAAATACTCACTACCAGACCTTGATCGACTCAAAGGACCCACACAGTCCACTATTAAATGACTGAATGGTTCAGACACCGCAGGGATAGGACGTAACGGAACAGGTTTTGGATTCTGATTTGGTTTACCTATTAGCTGGCAAACAGGACAAGTTTTAATATAGCTCGACACATCGCGTTTTAGTCGAGGCCAAAAAAAAATTCCGCATTAAACGATCATACGTCTTCCTCACGCCCAAATGCCCAGACTGATCATCATGAGCAAGCTTTAACACCATCGATCTTAAAGGGGTTGGAATTACTACCTGTACGTATGGCGTCCCTATAGAGGCTTTAGCTTGTGGAGTCCATTTTCTTATCAAAACCCCTTCACACATGAAATACCCCTGGGCTGCATTAGCATCGGAGAGCACCTGTGAAAACAATTCATTCAACGTCAGATCTGCTTTTTGCTGCTTAATCAATTCATCCTGCGATACAGAAAGCAACGACGCTGGCCAAGAAACACCCCCATCTATTTGAAATGGTACCTCATTTTTCATAATACTCATCCGACTTGCTGAGCGCGTGACTGTACAAGCAGGAAAAACATCATGATAATCCAATCCACTATCCCGGTCTGCAACGGATATGGGTTTTGACGTTACAATTAATGGTGGTGCTGACTCACCCCAAACTCGTCCACCAGCCAAATTATTCCCAAGAATGACAGAAACTCCTTCCACTGGAAGGGCAGGTCTCAGCCCTAGTTCCACATCACCATGAATCAATTTAGACTGCAACGTAACCCTATGCAGTGGCACCGACATCCTAGTTAACCCAATTCCACAGATCAACATTGACTTGCCCGTAAATGATTCTTTTGAGAAAGGTAATACGGACTCCAAAATGAAAGAAGCAGATGCCCCTGTGTCCCGCAGAATTTTCACCGGCACACGCTCGCCTTCTGGAAGAGACACAAAACCATCAGAAACAAAAGGTGAAAAGTTACACTCAGAAAAAGAACTCTCCCGCATTTCGTTACTACATGGTATGAAGGAGGACTCAGATTCAACAGATCTAGCCACCGGTGCGGCTAAGAATGTAGGTTTTGGCTGGATGTAACGGCCCCGACCTTTCATCTGTAACGCAGGACACTCTTTCTTCCAATGCCCATAACCTAAACAATAATTACAGATTAAAACTGGATCGTTTTTACCAGCAATTTTCGTGTTTCCATAACGCGTGACTGTCGGTAACTCTGGACGCTGCACAAATGTAGGTTTCTCTTTAAGACAACCCACATCACTCCGCACTCTATGAATTAAATCATACTCGTCTGCTAATGCTGCTGCCTCTGCTATTGACAAAACATTACGTTCTGCAATAAATATAGCAATTTGATTTGGCAGTATGTTCTTAAACTGCTCCAAAACAACCAATTCCACCAGATCCTTAAACAATTTGACAGAGGCAGAATTACACCAGCGTGTAAAACACAATTGCAGTTCACGTGCTACTTCTACATATGACTGGGTAAAGTTCTTTCTTAAACCACGGAATTTTTGGCGATACGCTTCTGGAACCAATTCGTATGCCTTCAAAACGGCCTTTTTAACTTTATCATAATTTTGACTATCGGCCAAACTCAAAGCAGAATAAGCTTTCTGTGCTTTACCCGTCAATACACACTGTAACATTAACGATCGTTCGGCCTCCGGCCAACTCTGATTGTCCGCAACTCGTTCAAATAACAAAAAAAATGTATCCACATCTTCTTCATTAAACAAAGGCATTAATCGCAAGTTTGCTGCTACATTAAAATTAACAGAAGGTAGCCCCCCCTCTGCTCCTTCACCTAAATCATCATCATTTAATCTCACTTTTCCATCCTTCATTAGATCCAAACGTTGCTGTTGAAAATCTAATTTTCTATTTTCCAAAGATTGTTGTGCCAAAATAGTTTCCTGTTCTAATTTTCGTTTCTCAATTTCCATTTTAAACTCCAATTTTCGCTGTTCTAACTGGAGAAGTACCAACTCTTTCTGTTGTTCAAAGGTAAAGGTAGTAAAGGGATACCTCGTAACCGAAACCCCTACTTCTGAAGACATAATCCCTTTCTCTATAAAAGCCATCTCTCAAACTGCCCTAACATTTTCTTTCAGTTTTTTATCATTTGTCGTAAGGACAATACCATAGTGGGCTGCAATCTCGATCAATTGGTCTTTTGTTAACAAATTAAATATTTGCTCAGAAGGATTCTCAATAAACTCACCTACTTCAATTGACGTCATAATCAGGAAAAGAAGGGGCACAACGAAAGAGAAAGAAAAAAAAATCTATATATGTCTATATACATATACATACATACATACATACATGTATATATACACACATATACAAAATAAAAGAAAAAGAATAATCAATAAACCCCTTAAGTAATTTACCTCCTTGCCACACCCACTGGAGACAAAAAATATATTTGCGCCCTGTATATTAATTTCGCAACCTATAACTATACATAAATCTAACTAAGTAGACCCTAGTCTTCAAGCATACAGTGGTGGGTTTTTATGCACCAAATACCGCAGGCTGAGAACAACAACCAATTATATTGGCGATTCTCTCACACCTCGGCGTGCTCCCGAGACATAGCTCTAACCACCGATCTGCTCAAAAATAACAAACTAAAAAAAAAAAAAAAATTGACATGTCCCAAGAGACATATCACTTAATCCTAACAACGAAATTAATTCACAGGGCTATTTGAAATGTCAACCAGCTGTGCATGGAATTACACAAAATAAGTCTATTCTTTTAATACAATTGCACTCGATTCTCCCAATAATAAATCAAATTTCAGTTTTATCATCATAACCAATTAACCAAAACAAATTTAACAAAATCCAAAACAATAACAAAAATTATACAAACAATACCAATTTTAACCAGTCTAAGAAAAATGTTTTAGACGAGCCCCCATTTGTTATGACCTAAACCGGTCACCACAAATAAGGAGAAGTCGAGTACAATTGCGGTACAAAAATACATTTATTTACTATTATCAAAGGTCATGTTGCTAGCCCATCAGGTCCAAAACCGATCCCAGCCGAAAGGTAAGTGACCAGATTCCACGTGCAGCCTCTCCTTCTCGTCTGAAACGAACACGCTATTTATAGCAGAGCAACTCAATCACAAACCGGTGTTCTCAATCCCAGCGCAATCAGCTGGACCTGCAACACACACACACACACACACACACACACAGATGCACAGACCGACACCCACACCCCAGCCACAAACGACCACAAGGGGTCGTCACACGATGTTATTGTAAAAAAATAAAATAAACCACAGTAACAAAAATAACTGCAAGTGAAAGAAAGCAGGTGAAACATACCGTGTTTGATAATGAAAAGATGTTCTTGTGCACATGGTTAATATAGGCCTTTTAATAATCTGTTCAAAGAATAATTAAAATGAAAGCAGTGACCACTGCAGTTTACAAAAGAATATGTGTATTTTTTAATCTTGAGCACTTGAAAGCAGCAGGACTGTCTGCACGTGAACGATCATCGCTCTTTGTCCAGTCTATAGCCCCTTTCACACAGTGATACCGGTAAATATCTGGAAAATTTCCGGAAAGACTTTACCGGTATATTCAAATAAGCGCTGTTCACACAGGCGAGGACGTTACGGAAATTTTCCGGAAAAGAGCATTCACACATCCATTCCAAAATACCGGTAAATTCTGACATCATTCACCACAAATGAGCTTTAAACGGCTGCGCTTGTGTTTGTAAACATTTGACTAAATTACAAACTCTGTGGATGATCAATATTGTGAACAACTTTCGCAGGATCACTTTCGCATGTCGAGATGTTCATAATATGTGTGTGTGCAGGCGCTCACAGGCTGTTTCACAGGCACACGCAAAGCTTGAAGGTAAACAAACAGCGGCTTATCATAAGCATCTCATCGATGATTATTTACACAGTTGGCATTAAGAAGAACATATAAACGTGATCTGACTAACTTCTAGCAGCTAAATGTGTCTGGAAAAATATTCAAAGGCTTTTATCCTCACAAACCGCGCAGACGTAAATGCGTCAGACTGTTGTGATTGGCTAAAGCAGACGTCTCACGTCAGCACGTTCTAGACGTGCACGCGCTTATTACGGGAATCTTCCTTCTGCGTTCACACAGCGCAGCATTCCGGCAAATTACCGCTAATGTTACAACTCCTCTTTCCGGAAAATAGCCAGAATGAATTTACCGGTATTTTCAAAAAGGACCTGTTCACACATACAGACCTTTCCGGAAAATTGCCGGCAATTTTCCGGAAAGGTCTGTATGTGTGAAAGGGGCTAATATCAAAGGGAACAGACGTGCAAGTAAACGAGAGCGTGCGCGCTTTTTTAAAAGTCGCGCGCATCACATCATATCACCTATGCGCGCGAGTGATCACCCTCTCGTTCAGTATTTACCTTCCTTTTTTGCTGTTTTGCTCGCGCGAACAGTTATTTTTGTCATTCGTGCTGCTTCTCGATTCTAAGATCTCATTTGCACGAATATTGGGCCATGCTTATTGTCAAACCCTGCTTTTAAGAAAACTACAATTTGTAGCAGATTTGCAACCAGCCAAAGTGGCGGTGTCTGTTTAACCCGCCAGAACTGAAATCTACCCCCATTTGGCGGGTTGGCGGGTGTTAATGTAAAGCCCTGTGCACAACACTGTGTTCGCTATGAAAGGAAAAAACATATTGAATGCCTGTCGAAATCATTACAAAAATGCCATATGCTCATTTAAATGATGTGCGCACAGGTTTCACTTTCACTTCCAAGTGTGGCTCATGGCTGCCGTCACTGTGAGAAAAAAAACACACACATGCAAATCAAATCTCCCGCACAACGCTCTGTGCAAATAACTGAACGTTATTTACAACTTTATTACCGGTTACTCACAGCATATGCAGGTTCTGTTCACTAAAGTAGGCGTCATGCACGCACACGCGTTCTCGGTAGTAAACAAACAGCTGGTGGTCAGCTCACGTGTGATTTTGCGGCCGCGAATACATCATTACATGAAGACAGAAATGACATTTCTGGGTGAATTATACCTAATTAATACAGTATGTGGCACTTTTAACACTGTTTGAAGGGGTCAATGTCTCTTTGAAGATTTGAGCGACTGCCTCGCTTCTCTCCTGACCTTGAAAATATAGTTGGCTGAATTTTAGAAAAGCTGAATTAAGATCGTGTGTAGGGTCGAATCGAGATCGTGATCTTTTTTTGATTAATCGTGGGTTTGTTAAATAAAATAATAATCTAGCGTAAATAAAATGAAAGTGAAATATTCAGAGAAGCCAATATTAAACTGTTTTCACTATTAATGACACATTTGAGTAAGCAGGAGATGCTTTTACATTGTATTCACAGCACTGAATTACCCAGATTACCTCGGAAGAACAAACTCTGTTGGAGGGATGAGAGAACTCAGAAACTGGATGTGAGGATAGAGATGTCTGCATATTTGTGCCAGTCTGTCAGATAAAATTATTAATATTTCAGAAAATAGTTCAAGTTTGCATAACCAATGATTGATCTTATCCAGCCGGGACCCGCCCATAAGTAAATATGCAGCCTATTTTTGATTACCTGACCAGCGCATTAATAGCAGCACCCGCTGATATGACAGAGAAATTCGGAACTAGTCGTGACGACAGGAAATTTTAGATGCGATGGTGTCGTGAGGCATCGCAGGCATGGTATCAGTTGTTGTGAACTATGCCACATTACACGAGAAGAAACGATTGAATCCTATGTCAAGACGCCCATTTGTCGTTTACGAACCCCTACGACACCCGACGTCAAGGAAATAATGCCAAAACCGTAAGAAATTCATGTGATCTGTCTGAGCTTTAGTAGAAGGCAACCCAGGCTCATTGTGGAAACGTAGTACCGCGGATGTTTCTGGAGACCGCGGAATACGTCCCAGCGGGTACGTACGGGTGCAGTTTTTGTTTTTGTGAATCCGCGAGAGGCAGCTGTTGTGCGATTTTTCGCATCTCAAACGCCTCTCGCGAGTGCAGTTCATGCCCGCGCTGTTCTCGCATGAACCCACCGGAGGCCGCTGTCCGACTGACCGGATGATTGACTGCGCTACCGGCCAATCGGCTGTCCCGCCCTCCTCCTTCCCTGAACCCAACCAATTTTACCGATTGACCGGCCCGCCCGCTCACTTCCCTAAACCCGAGCAACAGTTAACAAAAGCCGTCCAAAAAAAGAAAAGCCCTGATTTTTTTTTCTACAGCGTTTTCGGATTTCACCGCGTTCTCACCCTGTTACGAAACTCGTTCATTTTATTCTTGGGATTCTGTTTTTGTCTTACCTGATTGCTGGAACTGCTCTTCCCCGGACTCGAAACCGATCGCCGTGGTCAACTCCTCTCTGCATCTAGAGCCTGCCGACGTACACGGTGAGCTGAGTGGGTTGCAGCGGGGAAGCCCTCCACAAGGAGGTAAGCGGTCGGCCGGCCGGCAAGCGCAAAAGGAAACAGCATCACACCACCGAAAAAAGTAAATGCAGCCGTACGTACCTCCCGGGACGTATTCCACTGTGTCTAGAAACGTCCGCGGGACTACGTTTTCAGAATGAGCTTGGGTTGGTAGAAGGGCATGTGTGGGTCAGTCCATATCAAGCCAATGTATTATACATGATGACAAGTCGACCGACTTCTCTCACAGATGTGCAGCAAAAAGGGCATTAATATGCACAGAAATGTATACAGTTGGTGAACCTACAAGAAATAACATTGTAAAAAATGTACATGGCGCCCTCTAGTGGATTTGTGAAAACAAAAACTGCAAGAAAACCTAGTGCAGGGTACACATTTGTCAATTCTCAAAAATGTTGTGCAGGGTACATATTTCCAATGAGCTTGTGTTAAATAAACTCTTACAGTATACTGTTGTTGTTTTTTGGTTTCCTCCATCAGATCTGCGTTCAACAGCAGCGTGCGGGTGTCGTATGATCTGCTGTCTCAGTGCGGTGCGGGTGTTGGTGGCGTGGGCGGGCGGCTCTACACGGAGACGCTGCAGAGTCTGTGCAGTGAAGGCGGTCTGTCGGCCTCCACTTCCGCTCCGCTGCTGCGCCGCTTACAGTGCCGTGAACACGAGACCGTGCCCTTCGAGCTGTACCGGCAGGCCGTGCTCACCTGCTCCGTGTTCGCAGACTACATCCGCAAGTCCCAGTGTCTGTACGCAGCGGTGGCGAGCGCTCCAGACAGGCCGGCCCAGAGGACACTGTGCTGCGCAGTGCTGGAGACCTTGAAGGAGGCGCTGGAGACCGCAGACGGGCCCGACACCGCACGATACCTGGAGGTGAGTTCATACCAAGCACCGTATCGAAGTCGCTTTAAGGCAAGTAACTCTGGTAACTCTGTATATTGGCAAGTAACTCTGCAGCCTTCGACACACCTCTCAGGCATTCTGTTTGAATGGGGAAACTTCAAATTCTCCAACACGTACATTTACATTTCATGTTAGGAATCACTAATAAAAATAAACAGCAACCATCTCTTTAGTTTCCTTTCTAAACATCACACAACATCTGCAGAAACTTACATTTGGTCCAAGCCCCTTCCTCAGAGAATCATCAGTCTCACTGATTGGCTCTTGTACTAGAAGGCGGGACTTCAGTTGCTGCTTGTTAAAGGCTGATTTATACTTCTGCGTCAAACGCACGCGTATGCTACGGCGTTGATGCATAGCCCTACGGCGTCGCTGACGTGCGCCTCTCAAAAAATGTAACCACACGTCGCAACGACGCGTAGCTCAAGCTCTGTGATTGGTCGGCTTGGTAGCGCTGACGAGTCTGGGCGGGGCCGAGAGCCGCGCGAATGGCGCGACTGTTTACAAGTGTGGAGTCCCGTGAAGGAGCTCCGGATGGACAGTTTTGTTTTGTGTTTACCTCATAGTTAAAGTTGTTGTACGTCCGCCGGTTCCTGCCTCAAAATGAGCGAGTTTGAGCCACTTGTACATCCAGGAAGTGTTCAGGAAAAGCAAAACAACAGCGAAGAAACTCGACACAGATACACATTAACACCTCACTGCCAACTAGCGTGTTGAAAGAGTTAATGCAGACCAACAGAGACAGCAGCAGAAGTATAAATGCACAGCTACGCGCGTTGCATGCGCCGTGGGTCACGCCGGTCACTTGACGCAGAAGTATAAACCAGGCTTAAGTGGTGACCTATGGAATACTGTTTCTTGTAAGCCGCTACTCATTTCAATTGAGAAAATATTCATTTATGACCACTTTTCAGTCAAATCACACAATAAATGTTATGTTATGTAATGTGTGTGTTTATATCGCGCATTTATTGTGTATGGCCACAATCATGTGGAGAGTTCTCCACACCACCACCAGTATGCAGCATCTACTTGGATGATGCTCCAGCAGCCACGACAACGGCGCCAGTGCTTCACCACACACCAGCTATAGGTGGAGTGGAGAGACCGTGATAGAGCCAATTTGGTGGATGGGGATGATTGGGAGGCCATGATGGGCAATGGCTGATGAAGGGAGTGTGGCCAGGACACCGGGGTTACACCCCTACTCTTTATGAGAAGTGCCAAGGGATTATTAATGACCACAGAGAGTCAGGAGCTCGGTTTAACATCTCATCTGAAAGACGGCACTCGCTGACAGTACAGTGTCTCCTTCACTATACTAGGGCATTAGGACTCACATAGACCACAGGTTGAGCGCCCCCTGCTGGCCTCACTAACACCACTTCAGCAACCTAGTTTTCCTCCAATTTCTGTTTAACAGAGAGATTATTTTTAACACATCTCTAATCAAAATAGTGTTAATAACTCATCTCTAATAGCTGATTTATTTTACCTTTGACATGATGACAGTAAATAATATTAGACTAGATATTCTTCAAGACACTAGTGTTCAGCTTAAAGTGACATGTAAAGGCTTCACTAGGGTAATTAGGGTAAAGTTAGGGTAATTAGGCAAGTCATTGTATAACAGTGGTTTGTTCTGGAGACAATCCAACACTAATATTGCTGAAGGGGCGAATAATATTGACCTTAAAATGGGTTTAAAACAATTAAAAACTGCTTTGATTCTAGCCGAAATAAAACAAAAAGACTTTCTCCAGAAGAACAAATATTATAGGAAATACTGTGAACAACTTCTGAATCTGGGCAAAACCATTTGGGAAATATTGGAAGAAATTCACAGCAGGTCGAATAATTCTGACTTCAGCTGTATATAGGGATAAATATATGTGTGTCCACACAGACGAACGCGAATGATCTGTTTATTTTTAGATTCTGCTTTTATTTCTGCTTCTATTTTTTATTTTATGATATTAAAATAACACTGAAACTAATGTTTTTCCTCCAGGCTAGTGCTAAGATCTCTCCGGCTAAAGTGGCGCAGGCAATGGCAGAGGCTCATTCGCAGACGCGGGACGGAGAAACAATGGATGCGCAGGAGTTTGAGGATGCGGCCGCGGCGCTCTTCATCGCACGGGTTCGAACCGTCACATGACCTGCTGTCTGAGACCTGGAGATCCTCAGATTGAGAGTTTGCCATGCTTACATTACAGTGCACAGATCAAAGATGAACAAAAGAGTGTTTAAAGCTTCAAGTCAATCAATAAAAAGAGTACACATGAAATCAAAACTAACCTTATTGATTTTGTTAGCTCACATTGCTAGTTGTGTGCCGAACAGTCATTAAGACAACACAGTTTGCCCTTGTAATGTAAAATTGAAATCTGAAAATGCACTTCTATTTGGTGTTCAGTTAAATTCTCAGATTAGGTCTGTCTGAGGTAGTGGGCGGGGCTAACATATAGCCACGCCCCTCCAGATGTCAGTTTTGACGTCAAACAGAAATGGTGAGTAGGTAGAGTCTGTTAGGCTGTAATAACTCCCCTTAAATGTTTTCCCTCATCTTTCTGAATGAAATGCCTACTTCCCTACATCCAATCAGCTCGCAGTGGAAACACAAGTCACGCCCACTGTTTTCTATTTAATATTCGGTTTCTCTAGAAACTGCATCACAATAGGAAAATAAAAAACAGATGGTCACAGCTTCTAGTTTATGCGGACTTTCGGCCTGTTTACACCAATCAATAAAGTAGTTAATACAGTTATATGCTGCGTCCCAATTTGCATACACTCCGTTAGTGATGTTCCAATACGAATCTGAGTCAAATTCAGATGGTATCAGCGATACTGATCCGATACTTTGTCCAAATACATCTTAAGCTGAGTTCAGACTGCAGGATTTTTAAAGTCGCCAAGTCACAGATGTTTTCACACTGTATGATTCTCTGGGCTAGCGTTTCTCGCTGCTGTGAAACAGGGGATTTCACACCACATGACTTTACAATAGGAAGAATAGAGTGGAGGAACTATGACGTCACTTTGTAGGCTAATCGGCTGCTAGCATAAAACTGGTTCCCTTGTGAAAATCCCTATAGGATTTTCCCATAGGGTTTTCGAAGATTGCGAATAATAAGCTCTGTGTTCAAACCCTGTTCATTACACTTACACATTTGGTTCAGCCGGATAATTGTCACACGAAAATACAACTTTGAGCACTTTTTGATCTTAAATGCAAACGCAAGACTTGAAAAGCTAACGTTAGGCTATAAACGGACTACAGCGCCCTCGGGACGCTCGTCAGTGATGTCAGCCCCACCCTGCTACAGACGACTTATCAAGCTTATTTTTTTAGAAATATTGTCTATGACAAAGAGTTAATCTCTCTGTATATTATATTATAATCCACGCTATATATTATAAACTAATAAATACGCAAACACACATAGACCTATGTGCCTTTTGGATCGTTTTTACGTGGGAAATACATCTGTTTTGCTTTGTGGTTGTTCTAAAAGTTTTTAAAATGTGTATGAATGTGCCTATATAGTATTATTATGAGACATATTTAAATAAGTGTATCGCTCGCGTGCACACAGCCCGCTTACCTTAAACAGACAACAGAAATTAGGCGTGAGGAGAAACAAGTCAATCAAATGCCTGCAAGTATCATCATCATGGACACAGAGCAACATTCAATATTCCTTTTATGTCACGAAGTACAGCGAAAAACAGCACATACAGACACATCTGCTGAACGATTTATGGAGGAGTGTAAATACTGCAGTTAAATGTGTTCAGATGAAGAAAAAAAGACGAGAAATCACTTGATCACGTTAAAATGACAGTTAATAATCATGTATTTTTACACATTTATTGACACGTTTGCATTACCGAGAGCAGGAAAGAAACAGGCTGCACTGGTGAGCAGTATCTTCATAATATGATTTAATTAAAATAAATGATCAACAAATTAGTCTGTCTCGACAGCCTTTACATGTGAAGGAATTATCTACACACAATCTGAATTCTTAATTAGAATAATACAACAAACTATAAAATACTCTTCATGAAAATACTTAAATAACAGACAAATCCAAACGCACAACACAAGCGAGCTGCGCTCCAGACCAGATCAGCTCGATGACGTATATTGTCCCCGACGCCGCCTGTAGTCCCATTTAGCAACTTGATAGCAACAGTCTTTTTAAAGAAGCATGACCGAATTAAAAATTCAAGAGTGTGCTGTAACTTATGTCGTAGAACAAAACTTGAAAGTATCTTGAGTCGGTGTTAGCCACGGACCTTATTTAATCGATTTTACTAAAACCTCTTTCAAAAAACCCATTGACTTTGGGACGAGGGAACCGGAAGTGCTAAAATGCTAACTCGCTTCCGGGTTTTTGTATACAAATTGACGTCATAGTTCCTCCACTCTATTGCCGACTACTTTCCCAAAGTACGGCCTCGTTTACACTAATACATTTTTGTTTTAAAACGCATAAGTTACGCCATCTGTCCACACTACATCAGAGTTTTCGAGCACAGTAAACGGAGCGTTTTGAAAACGCTGGAGAGGCCGTTTTCATCCTAATACGCTGCTGCTCTGTCTTAGTGTGGATGGGGTAAACGGAGACATCTGAAAAAGGAGGCGTGGCTCCTGACATTCGCCTCTCTGATTGGGGCTTTTCCTCAATATTAAGCAGGTTACACACAATTCAGTCCTGCATCCTCTACTTGTAAGATCAGACTTCACAAGTTTTGTATGGAAAACAAACTCCCGAGGACACCTCGGGTAAATCTTCAAAGGGAACCGTGTACTTTATAGACTTATTCACATCGTCCTGGATATGCATGTTGTTTCACTATCTTAACAATCATTCATTTTCTTGTCGGCTTAGTCCCTTTATTAATCCGGGGTCGCCACAGCGGAATGAACCGCCAACTTATCCAGCACGTTTTTACGTAGCGGATGCCCTTCCAGCCACAACTCATCTCTGGGAAACATCCACACACACATTCACACACACACACACTCATACACTACGGTCAATTTAGCCTACCCAATTCACCTACACCTTATGTGTTTGGACTGTGGGGGAAACCGGAGCACCCGGAGGAAACCCACGCGAAGGCAGGGAGAACATGCAAACTCCACACAGAAACGCCAACTGAGCCGAGGTTCGAACCAGCAACCTTCTTGCTGTGAGGTGACAGCACTACCTACTGCGCCACTGTTGCCTTATCTTAACAATAATAACAATAAAATATAAACATGATGTAAGGAACTGCTATTTTCATTTTGATATTAATAACTTTGATCTTAATAACTAATAACAGACAGCAGAAATGTTGAGGCGTCGTGCTGCATATATGATTGTTATCTTCACTTTATGCTTATTTATAACAAAACGGAGCCGATAACAACTGCCTTCTCTTCATTTTCATTCAAAATACGAAACACACCCTCTCTATTGCTGAATATCAGTTTTAATAATCAATAATGGCCATTATAAATGTATAACGTACAATAAGTTTATACATTATAGGAAATAAATGCAAGTGATCAGTCAATATGCAGAATGTACGTGGTTACATTAATTATTAACTTACCTCTGCGCTCAACCAAAACACGTTACCTGAGAACAAGTAATCGATTCCAATGACCAAAGTCAAGAAATATGTATTAAGATAGAGACAACAAGATAAAGTAAATATCAAGTTTAACAAATATAGTGAGCTTGGATCCAGCGGTAGATCCTCGATGAACAGTCCGATGAGCACAGCTCTCATCTGGCTAGATATGCTGCAGCGCATGCCAGTGTGTGTGTGTGTGTGTGGTCACGTGATGTGCACTTTCAGTGGTGTAGTGTAGACGGAGAGTTGTTCAGAAACGCTGGGTGAAACGCCAGTGTGGACGCGGATCATTTTCATTCTAAAACGCTGTTTTAAAACTAAATTGTACTAGTGTAAACGGGGCCTACGTCTCACAACCAAACACACACAAGAAGTGACATGGAAACAATAGCCCCTTTCACACATACAGACCTTTCCGGAAAATTGGCGGCAATTTTTTGGAAAGGTGTGTATGTGTGAACAGGTCCTTTTTGAAAATACCGGTAAATTCGTTCTGGCTATTTTCCGGAAAGAGGAGTTGTAACATTACCGGCAATTTGCCGGAATGCTGCGCTGTGTGAATGCAGAAGGAAGATTACCGTAATAAGCGCGTGCACGTCTAGAACGTGCTGACGTGAGACGTCTGCTTTAGCCAATCACAACAGTCAGACGCATTTACGTCCGCGCGGTTTGTGAGAATAAAAGCCTTTGAATATTTTTCCAGACACATTTAGCTGCTAGAAGTTAGTCAGATCACGTTTATATGTTCTTCTTTATGCCAACTGTGCAAATAATCATCGATGAGATGCTTATGATAAGCCGCTGTTTGTTTACCTTCAAGCTTTGCGTGTGCCTGTGAAACAGCCTGTGAGCGTCAGCACACACACATATCATGTACATCTAGACATGCGAAAGTGATCCTGCGAAAGTTGTTCACAATATTGATCATCCACAGAGTTTGTAATGTAGTCAAATGTTTACAAATACAAGCGCAGCCGTTTAAAGCTCATTTGTGGTGAATGATGTCAGAATTTACCGCTATTTTGGAGTGGATGTGTGAATGCTCTTTTCCGGAAAATAGCGACAGTTACTAGAGGCCATGGTCTTTAGCCTCCTTGTTAGAGCAACTGACTCCCACGCGGAAGGTTGCCGGTTCGAAATCAGCTTGGAGCGGGTTGGGTGGTGAATTGAATTGAATTTTATTTGACAGATTTTAGACGAATTATTCCATACACTTTGTTAAAAAAACTGTCGAGGATAAAAACACTAAAGCCCTGGGCTTATTTCCATTTTGGTCCTCTGTTAAATAAAAACAATCTATGGCTTCAAAATACGAATGAAGAATAAAACAAACAGTCGCCACAGTGGTACGAACAGCCAACTTATCCAGCACACGTTTTACAAAGCTAACGGCCTTCCAGCCGCAACCCTATTCACACTCAAGTAACATTAAAACATCCTCGTCCACCATGCAAACTAAATATCCTCATCAAACAACCATCTTTTGATAGCTTTTTTGAACAACCTTAAATCTTTCATTTCCTTGATTGATTTTGGTAGTTTGTTCCACATGATTGCATGATTTCCCCACTAAACTTCTAAATTTAAATAAACAAATATTAAAATCCCAACTCCTAGTACTGTATGAATGCTGTTGCCTCACCATTTGAAAATCGTTCATCAAATAACTAGGAACCACATTATTAAACATTTTTCGTACCATTTCCAGTTTTAAAAAACACACTCTATTACTGACAGTTAACATACCTAATTTATTAAAAGACTTTTTTTAAAAGACTCCAAATTTTGAGACCGTCAAACCGCCTCCATATTTTACCCCGGTATCCGGTATTACCGGCGTAATAAAAAAAAATTATGACGTAAGGCTCAGACAGCGTCACCAAACTGTTGGCTTGAGCCTAAACCATTCAGAAACTGAATACATTCTATGCGACCTTAGGCATAAGCAAAGCGACGCACAGCACCTCTCTCTCTCTCTCTCTCTCTCTCTCTCTCTCTCTCTCTCTCTCTTTTTTTTACACATACACATACACACACACACACATCTCTCCCGCGATTTATTCAGAAATTTAATCCCACACTGTAAGAAATCTGGCCGGCTCCCGCGGAACAGCAGCGGGAATGCAGAGAGCTGTAATCGGGCCATAAAAATTATGCCCGATAGGTCCCGAGTCCGACAGGTACAGTTTGATTGACAGCTTTATAAAGCCCGAACCCTTTTACAGCCCGACATTATTCAAATGTGCTCATGCACACAGCTCTAATGCATTTTTTCAAGAATGAGTCATTTATATGTTTTAACATCATTTATTCGTAACAAGCGTAGACTAGACTATAGGCCACTTGAAAGTTGGAACAGAAATAAAATAAGTCCTACAGCTGTAACATCGTAACATCTCAGCACTCTATAGGTCTAGGTAGATGCACTTAGCCTTTAAATTATCCAACACACCAATGAAAAGAAATCTTGCTTAACAAATCAAATTAAAATAAACTTTAAATGGTGACGGGTATTTTGGCAATAACGAAATTAAGATAAAGGCTCTGCAAGATGTGTTTCTCCACTTCTCTTCACAATCTGGCATTAAGGCGGCGGTGAAGCTGAATGTTAAAAGAATAATGCCACCATTAGTCTGTATACTCTGTCTACATTATGATTATATGGTTTAATTAATATTTATTTATAATTTAAAAACCCTTTACGCACCAAGATTAGGCTACGTGTGTTTGTGGAGGAACATTTAAATCCACTGCCTTTAGCGCAGTCTCTCACTCATGGCGCGTCCAGCAGCTGAACACCCTTTCCTGCGGTTACAGGTCGAGATGCAGAGTTCTGATCTGGCTGATTTTGCAAGTTTTGTGTAGGATTGTATGTTCATCTTCTACCAGTCAGGAACATGCATTTAATTTGCCATGACAGCAGTTTCACTTTAGCGAATGGCCTCTTCTTTTTACCTGTCAGCTTGCGGTTTAGGGCTCTACCGTAATACGCAGTGTATGAGCGACCGCGAAATACCTGCGGCTGGAATGCGCTCTTTCTGAGCTAGTGACTGGCTTGACCGCCGTAATAATTCGCTTTTTTTACTACTTCATCATCATTTGTTTCACCTTTGCAGGGATGGATTTTAAAGCAGGGATTTGGATTTTTTCGGGTCTCGCCGGGTTCGGTCAAAGATCTTTAGCTCTAATGCAGACCTCTCGTTCATATTAACCACGTCTCCTTTCTGTTCAGTCGAAACTCCCAAACTGCAGGACACTTTGAAGCGCGACTCGTCACGTCACCTCTCCCTCTCCCTCTCCCTCTTCCTCTCTCTCTCTCCTCCACACTGTCCCGTGATGACAACCACACATACGTTTTTGTAGGCATTAAATAAAGGATATTTAATACTTTATGACGGTATAACAGTATTGAAACTGACACCGTTGCTATTTTTAGATCCCGCGGTATACCATAATACCGTAATACCGCCAAATCCTAGTGCAAATGTGCTCTAGGTGTAGAACCGGTGGGGTTACACGAGCTAAGAAAACACCAGAAAACCCAAAAAGATCATGAATACAATCATATGAAAATTGGTTCAGAAAAAAGATGCCACATGACTAGGGCCAGACGGAATCTATTCTTTGCTATTTCTGTTGAGAATTTTGTAAAAAAAAAAAAAAAAAATATTTAGGGAGTACCATAACTAAAACCTTAATATATGAAATAAAAAGTCATACCTTTTTAATTTGTATTTAATGTTTACAATGCAAATCTAATCAGATCCACTTTATTTGGTGAACAAAGCAAGTGTCTCGTATAATATATCTACTAAAATATTACTGCACAAACTGCATTGTAAGTAAATCATATGAACATTCTCTTGTCAATAATATTACTGTAATAAGTAAATAAACAGAATCAAAGATGGGCTAAAAATCTGCAGATTTCTGTGCACGCAGATTCCGTGTGTGCCTGCACATGACTGCAGATATTAAGCCTCGTGTTCTGCATGTATAATCAACATGAAGTTCATTATGCCTGAAGCGAGAGTGTTTGCTGGATGCGCTGCAGGGAATGAGCTTTACTTCTCTGTGGTTTTGATGCTCGAGTGTTTTCAGTGTTGTTCTGAAAGTGTGTCGATTCCTCTTTCAGTCGTCATGTCAGGAAAAAACAAACAGACTCAGCCACATCTCATACTGAGCGCTGAAACATTTCACTTCATCAAAACTAAACATACTGATGCTGTTAACTCACATTGCTAGTTTTGTGCTGAACAGTTCATCTGCATGTCATTAAGAACAAACTAATAGCAAAGAGCTTAGAATCACCAAGAGGCGACACTCTAGTGCGATTTGGGAAACAGCCACTAGAGGGCGTGGCGGCAATTTTGGAATGAAAACTCCAATAGAGCAGCAGCATATTATAAGTGTGTGAAATAAACTATTAAAAGTGCTGATGATTGTGATGGTGAGTGTTGTATTGTCGTCTTTAAGGTTGTATCTTAGCTTTAATGTGCTTTTTAAATAAATAAATAAAAAACAAAGCAGCTGCTCACCATCGCAACAGCAATAAGATCCAATGAACAGCTTATTAAACTCATAAATCAATAATTCAGCAGGGTGTGTGTTACAGGCAGTGCATTACACACACAAAGAATGCCTGGAGCTGTTGAAGGTGAAATTAAAATAAAACATTTTATCTGTTAGTTTCAGTCTGTTACCAGTGTTCACATGCAGAAGCCAGAAGACCTGACATAAACATCCAAAGTTTGCAGTTTCACTTCGGCCTAAATGGATCAGTGATTTTTTTTCACGTCACCTCATACTTCAGTTTCTCATTAAATCTTCTGACTAATCGAACGCTCTCAAGTGTCTGACATGCCCCACCCCCTTCTTCTCATTGGCTGTCTACATGTTTGTGAATTGTAAAATACGTTAATTCGGGTATATTTTATTGTAAGTTTCAGATAGCAAATCCACTAGAGGGCGCTGTCTGCAGTTTTGCAAATCTTAAATACGTTACTTAGGGTATTTTTTTTAATGTTTTTCATGGCAAATCCACCAGAGGGCGCTGTCCGCATCAGTCTGAATCTAAAATACTTGCGTTAGGGTATGATTTGTTTTAAGTTTCAGATGGCAAATCCACTAGAGGGCGCTGTCTGCATTTTTGCGAATCTGAAATGAGTTACTTAGTGTACATTTTATAGCAAATTTCAGATGTATTTTGCACTATACTAAAATAAATAAAAAATTTACACAATAATAAATACAAAGCTTATACTAAGTGAGCTACGATCATAGAGAGATAATTGAGGCAAACCTATGCGTTTACATATTATAGACTGTGTTCATTTGTTTTGTGGTCTTTATTTGGTGTTGTGCAAAAGAGCTGCATGAAAATAATCCTTCATTCATCAATATTATGGCCCTGTAAATATCATTAATGTGAAAAGGAACAGAATTTGTTGTGGTCATACTGCCCCCTAGTGTTCATTTCACCTACAGACTGCAGTAAAACGTATGTTTAAGTATTTCTTGGAGAAGAAATTCATTTAAGTCTTATAACATTTTTTCTACTTAATTTTTAATTTTGAGAGGGTTTTGTCGTAAGAATTAATATTTATTTTGTAATTAATATCAATTTTCCCCCTATTGAAAACAAAACACTTTTTTGTAATTTTTATTTTTAATTATTATTATTATTTTTGGCAATATTTCTTCGTAATTATTTTTTACTTATTGCAGTATTTGCAGGTAAAATAGAGACTCTGGGAGTTGAGCATTTTTTATTTCTGTTTTTAACCATCTGCAGATCCTTATATCCTTATTTGTGAATCACACCTGTGGTCTTCGGGGTCAAAAAGGGACGAACGCCTGTAAAGTACCCTCAAACGCTTCTCAGTAAAATCAATCAAATTTATTTAAGTCTTATAACATTTTTTTTTCTACTTAATGTTTAATTTTGAGAGGGTTTTGTTGTAAGAAATAATATTTATTTTGTAATTAACATCAATTTTCCACCTATTAAAAACAATGGAATTTTTAAAAAAAATTCTTTATTTCTTTATTTCTTTCTTTATTTTTTTGGTCATTTTTCTTTGTAAATATTTTTAATTATTGCAGTATTTCCAGGTAAAATAGAGACGCTGGAAGCTGAGCATTTTTAAGTTTAATTTTTTAACCCTTCGGGATCCTGATTGTGAAACACACTTGTGGTCTTCGGAGTCAAAAAGGACGAACACCTATAAAATACCCTCAGATTTTTTTCAGTAAAATCAATCAAATTCATTTAAGTCTTATAACATTTTTTCTACTTAATTTTTAATTTTGAGAGGGTTTTGTCGTAAGAATTAATATTTATTTTGTAATTAATATCAATTTTCCCCCTATTGAAAACAAATCACTTTTTGTAATTTTTATTTTTAATTATTATTATAATTTTTGGTAATTTTTCTTTGTAATTATTTTTTACTTATTGCAGTATTTGCAGGTAAAATAGAGACTCTGGGAGCTGAGCATTTTTTATTTCTGTTTTTAACCATCTGCAGATCCTTATATCCTTATTTGTGAAACACACTTGTGGTCTTCGGGGTCAAAAAGGGACGAATGCCTGTAAAGTACCCTCAGATGTTTCTCAGTAAAATCAATCAAATTTATTTTTGTTTTATAATATTTTTTTCTATGTCATTTTTATTTTGAGAGAGTTTTGGATTCAGAAATAAATATTTATTTTGTAATTAACATCCATTTTTCCCCTATTGAAAACAATTGGAATTTTTCAAATTTTTTAATTACTCTAGTGTTCCCAGTTAAAATAGAGCCATTTAAAAAAACAGATTAACATCATCTGGTTGTAAAAATAAGAACATGTAATGACAGGCTGCAACCACCAGGTTCTAGTATTACTATCTCTACAAACGTGCTTGTGAAGTCCTTTAGTTGTTACATTATTAAAAAATGCATCTAAACACTCCAGAAGACCTCTTTTAGACAAGTTTTTAGATTTTTTATTGTTTATTTTAAAGTGTTAATCTTTGTATTATGATGACATTAAAACTGCCAGCAACATATTAAGACTTTTTCACTCAGCAGCCAATCAGAATCAAGCACTCAACAGACCCAAACTCTTAAATCAAAGCAAATAAAACTCAGAGACCGTCAGCAGTCTTTTAAAAGAGATTTATTAGCAAAAATAAGATTGGAAACGAGCAACATACATCAATTATAAAATCTAAAATATTTGGAATAATTTCTAGTGCATGACGGTAAGCTTAAAGGGACAGTCCACACACACACACAAATGTAAATTCTGTCATCATTTACTTGTTTAAACACAAAGCTGAAGAATACAGTGTCATTTTTAGCCTTCTTCTGAATATCTTAGTTTGTGTTCAATGGAAGTTGACAAGCACTTAAATAATAATGCGGTTATGTTCATTTTCAGGTGTACTGTCTCTTTAAAAACTATAAAGAATCTCACATTTATAAGATGCAGACACTTTCTGGCATAATCAATCGGTCTCCACGCTTACAGGAAAGCTGCTCGAGTTATTGTCATCTCATTCTGTCTGATGTTCTGCCGCTCAATGCCCTTTTGTTTGAGCATCGACTGTAACAACTAGTCTGAGTAACAGTTGAACGGAAGTCCTCTTATGACGAAACACTTGACTGAATTATTTAAAGCTGATATTTTCACAAGCTGAGGTCAGAATGTATGAAATGCACAGATGTCATGTCACCACAAAATCAAAAGTCAAAAATAATGGTGTTTTAATTCTGCATTCAAATATGTAATGCTTTTGCTTATGTTAATAATAATAATAATTAATAATACCAATATCAATTAAACACACAAACACACACACACTTTTTCTCTGTTCCAGTCAAAAGCTTGTGATCACTATATTTTTTATGTTTTAATTAAAAAAAGAAAATTCTGCACACCAAAGCATTTATTTGATCAAAAATAGTTTAAATATATTTAAAACTGTGAACTATTATTGCAGTTTATTTATCCTTCCATTCATTTTCCTTTGGCTTAGTCCCTTCATTTATCAGGGGTCGCCACAGCGTAATGAACCGACAACTTATCCAGCATATGTTTTACACAGCGGATGCCCTTCCAGCTGCAACCCAGTACTGGAAAACACCCACACACAAGCACACACTACGGCCAATTTAGTTCATCAGTTCCCCTATAGCGCACGTGTTTGGACTGTGCACCCAGAGGAAACCCATGCCAACACTGGGAGAACATGCAAACTTCACACAGAAACACCAACTGACCCAGCCGGGACTCGAACCAGCGACGTTCTTGCTGTGAGGCCACAGTGCTAACCACTGAGCCACTGTGTCGCCTATTACTGTTTAACTTTTATTATGATAAATATATTAAAATTGAGTAGCTGTGATGTAATGCAGCTTTTTCAGTATCACATATTTCAGAAATCTGTATATTTTTAGTATTAATATATACATATATATACAACACTGATGATAATTATTATTTAAAAAATTCAGATTATTAAATCATATTATACTGCTCTCTGAAGGATCATGTGACACTAAAGACTGAAATATTAAAGCTGAAAAATCACAAAAATAAAACAAATATTTAAAATTGTAATACATTTTTAAAAATACTGTGTTAAATTAAATAAAGTTGAATCATTAATTTTTAGATTTTGATTGTTGTTTTATAATATTTCTTTATTTAATTTCTAATTTTGAGAGGGTTTTGTTGTAAAAATTGATATTTATGTCATAATTAACATCCATTTTTTGCCTATTAAAAACAATAGATTACACAAAAATATGAAGCAGCTCAACAGATTTCAACACTGATGATGATAATTATAAATGTTTTTTACTGATTATTAAATCATCAGATTATACTGATTTCTGAAGGATCCTGTGACATGAAAGACTGGAATATTAATGCTGGAAAATTAGCTTTAAATCACAGAAATAAAAAAATGAATCTATATTTAATTTAAAAAGTTATTTAAAATTTTAATAACTTTTTTTAAATTACAGCATTTTTAATCAAATAAAGTTGAATCGTTCATTTATTGTTTAATATTATTACATTAATGTTTAATATTTTTTCTATTTAATTTTTAATTTTGAGAGGGTTTTGTTGTACGAATTAATTTTTATCCCGCAATTAAAATCTATTTTTTCCCTATTAAAAACCATAGATTACACAAAAATATAAAGCAGCATAACAGAATTCAACACTGATAATAATTATCATAAATGTTTTTTTCTGATTATTAAATCATCATATTATAATGATTTCTGAAGCGACACGAAAGACTGGAATATTAATGCTGGAAAATCAGTCACAAAATCACAAAAAAAAAAAAAATCAACATTTAATAAAGTTATTTAAAATTGTAATACCATTTTTAAAATTACTGTATTTTTAATCAAACAAAGTTGAATCGTTCATTTATTGTTGTTTAATATTATTACATTACTGTTTAATATTTTTCTATTTAATTTTTAATTTTGAGAGGGTTTTGTTGTACGAATTAATATTTATCCCACAATTAACATCTATTTCTTCCCTATTAAAAACCATAGATTACACAAAAATATGAAGCAGCTGTGGAAATATAAATTGATATCATCTAATTCCAAATGAACAATAATCTTCGTATAACTGAAAAGTTATATTCTCTGGTTTTTAATTATATCATTTCATTAACATCCCAGCTAGGAGGGACATTAACCTTTTGTCTTTCTGATTACAGGCTAAGCCAAAGTAATGCAAATTGTCAGTTTCACAGCATGGGGTGTCTATTGTTTTTCTCTTTTCGATTAAATGGTCAGGCGGTTTCTGTCTCCAGAACATAATTAGATTAGGCCTGAAAAAGCAGTTTACCCTGCCGACCACAACTCTTAATTTGCATGCTTTGTTTAGCCATATCCTCTCCTCCTAAGAACACAATATAGCCATGAAATCTTTGTCTTAAATCAGACTTGTGTGAGACTTGTGTGAGACTTGTGAAAGAACTTGCAGACTGCGGACCTCTAGTAGGCTCTTGCAGACACATTGGACATCTTAAAGACGCTGTATGACTGCAGATTAACCAACACGTCTCAATAAAGGAATTCTGCTTGTTTCGAGTCTCCTGGACTCGGTTCTCTTCTTTACACTCATTTATTTTTTTTTTACAACACAGCTCAACAGATTTCAACACTGATAATAATTATAAATGTTTTTTCTGATTATTAAACCATCATATTATAATAATTTCTAAAGAATCATGTGACACTGAAGACTGGATTAATATTGCTGGAAAATTAGCTTTAAAATCACAGAAATAAATAAAAATTATTCTACATTTAATTAAAAAAAAAAGTTTCATTGTCAAAGCATTTACTAATTTTACAGTGTTTTTGATCAAATAAATGCAGTCACAGTGAAAAGAAAAAGCTTATTTTATAAAAATCTTACCGAGCCCAAACTTATAATAGTGTATACCTTTACACACACACACTATTATTTATGCCATCAAATATTTAATAGTCCAGATACAGACTTATTTTGCAGAATATAAATATTTTTTCTCCTTTGATTTTGACATGAAATAAAAACACTACACAGCTTCAGAGACATTAAATAAACGCAAATACACAAACTGTTTTACTGTAAAACCTCTAGTAAGGCCACAGTGCATAAAATAAATCAAATCTGCATGCTACAAACCCTGTTGAGTGCACTTAAGGTGAAGCGTCCTAATGTGTGCATGCATAAAACCTTTATAACATCACAGTTATTAAAGGCAATAAAGGTGCTGAAATGAGTTGTAAAACCCGACGTTTGTTTACATTAACAGTGATCTCAATATCAGGAATAACGCTTAATTGGCTCAAACTCAGCGGACATTCATTACAGTAATAACAGAACACATTCACCCACGTTAAAGACTGCAGAGTGAACAGTGGTGGATATGAATAGAAGACTCTCTGAAAGGAAAAACAGCTATATAAATGCTGATGTTTGTGTGGTTTATGTGGGAGGAGGAGGAGGAGGGAGAGGAGGAAGAGCGCTGTTGACCTGAAAGCGGGTTTCGTCTGATATCCCATACTGCTCCAGTGGATCCTGCAGGAGATCAGCAGTAATTACATTACAATAAGTCCTTCTATTTTGGCCCTTATGAATGCATCTCTGGTATCTCTAGAGCAGGGGTCACCAATCCCGTTCCTGGAGGTTCGGTGCACTGCAGGGTTTAGCTCCAACTTGCCTCAACACACCTGCCTGGGTGTTTCAAGTATACCTAGTAAAGGCTGATTTATACTTCTGTGTCAAATGCAGGCGTATGCTACGGCACTGTAAAATGTAACTACACTTCGCAACAACGCGTAGCGCAAGCTTTGTGATTGGTCGGCTTGGTAGCGCTGACGAGTCTGGGTGGGACCGATAGCCGCGCAAATCGATTGTTTACCATAGATATATATACACTAGATATCGCATAGGGACCCTGAGCATGCGTCAATAGCGCCGCCACATTGGTACAGTGCTCCCAGAACAAATGTCATTCAACCGCACTAGTCAAGACAGTGTTATTACGTGAAGATGCGGGACTTTAGCGCTGTCTACGGGTGTAGTAACGAGCAAACAAAGAAAACAAAGCACAAAGGCAGAACATTTCATAGGTAATATTAAGTTTTTTTCTGTTTTTGTATGTTCTGAACTTTTGTGCTAATCAGGTAACGTTATTGATGATAACAGTCACTTACTGCATTCACCATACGGCAAAGCAGCTCCAACTCACACTAAACACTCGGCTTATGCTAGTTTTGTTGAATAAAATCAGCAAACAATGCCAAAGAAATATGACAACGAGATGCTGCGCTGCCAGAAACTTGTATTATTGTCGGCTAACGTTAGTGAAAGAGTCGTTCGGGGGATTCATTCACAAACGAATCGCTCCCTCCGTCAGTATGAGCAGTGAAAGCAGGAGAGGAGGTGTGTTTCAGGACATGATTAGATTAAATTTAACAAGGAGGGTGAATAGTACATTTCTGTACACACAAACACAAGCTTTTTGTCAGGAATGGCCGTGCGGTCACTGATCCATCAATGTAGAAAAGTGATGTAAAATTATAATTTTCGTAATTAGAAAAAAAATTACACACTAACATCCAGGAAAACTCCCGATCATAGATATATGTGTATATGTGTATGTCTCTGGCTTTGGATGGCCACAGTCCTCCACTGTACCTTGGTCCCGCATTCATTTCAAAGGAGCGCTACCCTGTAGCAAGATGGCGGCGCTATTGACGCATTCCGTCCAATAGACAACAATAGGCCAGGCGACATCTAGTGTATATATCTATGATTGTTTACAAGTGTGGAGTCCTGTGAAGGAGCTCCGGATGGAAAGTTTTGTTTTGTGTTTACCTCATGGTTAAATTTGTTGCACGTCCGCTGGTTCCTGCCTCAAAATGAGCGAGTTTGAGCCACTTGTACATTCAGGAAGTGTTCAAGAAAAACAAAACAACAGTGAAGAAACTCGACACAGAGGAACATTTACACCTCACTGCCAACTAGCGCTTCGCAAGTGTTAATGCAGACCAACAGAGACAGAAGAATAAATGCACAGCTATGTGCGTTGCATGCGCCGTGGGTTACGCCGGTCACTTGACGCAGAAGTATAAACCAGGCTTTAGACCTTGATTAGCATGTTCAGGTGTGTTTGATTAGGGTTGGAGCTAAAATCTGCAGGACACCGGCCCTCCAGAACCAAGTCTGGTGATCCCTGCTCTAGAGCAATAATCTCAAACTCAATTCCTGGAGGGCCGCAGCTCTGCATAGTTTAGTTCCAACCACCTCCAACTCACGCCTACTACTCTTGAACATTGTGATTATTTGGATCAGCTGTGTTTGATCAGGGTTGGAGCACAGCTGTGCAGAGCTGCAGCCCTCCAAGAATCCAGTTTGAGGCCTGTGCTCTAGAGCAAGGGCGCCCAAACTCGGTCCTGGAGGGTCTGTATCTTGCATAGTTTGGCTCCAACCTCCTTTAACACACCTGCCAAGAAGTTTCTAGTATACCTGGAAAGAGCTTGATTAACTGGTTCAGGTGTGTTTAACTGTTTGAGCTCAAAATACCCCACAGATATGGCCATTTCCACTGAGTTGTAAGATTCTGCACAGCAAAATAATCTAAAACAATGAATTCTCGATAAATCTCACGTGGACTTTTGTGAACATCTGACAGAAATAAAGTCAATCAGGTAAGCAATGAGCGAAGCTGCTGCTACTTCTCTTCTGTTTCTGCTTATTAACAGCAGGTGTTCATCATCAGTGCTCAATCATCATCTTATTTTACCCATCATTGTCTCATTAACTTTAACTCTGCTGCTGAGTAAATTTAGCTCAATTTAGAGAGGGACCAAATATTCTCTGAACTGAGGAAATTTTACTCTGAGGATCCACACGTGAGTCTAGCAGCGCACTCATAGAGAGAAAATGAAACAGAACCTTCACATTATGAAAGCAACACAGGCGACTCATATCTCCAAACAATTCTTATTTTTTTCCCATAACTTTTGGCAACAGGACTCTCTCTGCCGTCTGAACACTGTTTCAGGTACAGTCTAAGAAAGCTAGCATGCATATTAATGAAGTTGCAGCGCATACATAATGGAGCGCGCTGATTGGTTTGAACCAAGCCATACTCATGAATGAATGCAGCACACTCAGAGACGTAATACGGGACGCCTTGGTACAGACGCCCAGTCTGCACGCTGGAATACACGCTAAGATCTCATGGCCGTGACGCAGCTTCAAAAATTCGTTTCAAACCGGAAGTACGAATTTGCTAGAAATAACGCAAAAGCAAACAATTTTCACTTGTTAGTGAGATATATGTGTCCTAATAGTGTTTTTAACATATGGGACACATATACGACTGTCAACAGCTCAAAACATGTGCTCTGGTGTTTCGTGACCCTTTAATAATAATATGCAAATCACCATCATTTATATTTGAGGTTGCGTGGGTGTTGAGATCCCGATCTTTTAATGATTAATCGTGCAGCTTATACTGAATGCATTGATACAGGTTAAACAAGTAGTGACAAAAAACACCTTTAATAACCTAAGAAACCCACCACATCCCCAATAGCCCAACACAACTTCTTCCCTCATAATTACAGTTTACAGGAAAGCCTAAATGTTTTCATACATGTGATTTGAATGACACGAGAGACTATCTCTCTGTAATCGGTACAAATTTAGGACTAATTTACCAGTAAAAAAAAATGTATTAATCCGCGGGTCAATCGTGCTCTGAACCATGGGTTGTGAGCTGTACGAATCACAGATCAACCGTGATTGGTTACACCACTAATATTGTTTATAATCAGACTTGATAAAAACAGTCTGCAGAGACACTTTGATGGACATTTTCTCTTTCATCAGAGGGGGAAAGCCCCGCCCACTAGTGCCCATTTCTCCATCTCATTTGAATTTAAAGCAACAGTCACCAAAACACCACAATTAGGATCAAAGCCTTTGAGCGGTATTAAAAAGGGCCAGATAGGTCTTCTTTAAGGGTAAACAAATATATTACATTTCTGCAAATATCTGTTGTATTTATTGATATGTGTTCTCTCACCTTGCCCGTCAGCCGATGGATTTCTGTGCGGTAGTAGACCAGGTTTTTGCGCATGAATTCATAACTGCAGACAGAGGCAGATTACTGTTATAGACTGGACATTCAAGAAACACAGAGGATTGTGGGTAATTATTATGAAAATCAAGTTTAAATCTTGAATATTGTCTTACAAATCTGATTTTCTTGCAACTTAAAAATTATATTTAGAAATTCAGAGATCTGTCCTAAAGTTCGGTTTTTAAGACCTTTTGTTTTTGAGTCTCTGTCTCATAATTCAGACTTTGTTTTGAGTCTCTATCTCATAATTCAGACTTTTTGTTTTTGAGTCACTATCTCATAATTCTGACTTTTCGTTTTTGAGTCTATCTCATAATTCTGACTTTTCGTTTTTGAGTCTATCTCATAATTCTGACTTTTTGTTTTTGAGTCTATCTCATAATTCAGACTTTTGTTGTTTGAGTCTCTATCTCATAATTCTGACTTTTTGTTTTTGGGTCTCTATCTCATAATTCTGACTTTAAGACCTTTTGTTTTTGAGTCTCTATCGCATAATTCTGACTTTTTGTTTTTTGAGTCTCTATCTCATAATTCAGACTTTTTGTTTTTTGAGTCTCTATCTCATAATTCAGACTTTTGTTTTTTGAGTCTCTATCTCATAATTCTGACTTTGTTTTTGGGTCTCTATCTCATAATTCTGACTTTTTGTTTTTGAGTCTCTATCTCATAATTCTGACTTTAAGACCTTTTGTTTTTGAGTCTCTATCGCATAATTCTGACTTTTTGTTTTTGAGTCTCTATCTCATAATTCAGACTTTTTGTTTTTTGAGTCTCTATCTCATAATTCAGACTTTTGTTTTTTGAGTCTCTATCTCATAATTCAGACTTTTTGTTTTTGAGTCTCTATCTCATAATTCAGACTTTTTGTTTATGAGTCTATCTCATAATTCTGAATTTTTGTTTTTGAGTCTCTATCTCATAATTCTGACTTTTTGTTTTTGAGTCTCTATCTCATAATTCTGACTTTTTGTTTTTTGAGTCTATCTCATAATTCAGACTTTTGTTTTTTGAGTCTCTATCTCATAATTCAGACTTTTTGTTTTTGAGTCTCTATCTCATAATTCAGACTTTTGTTTTTTGAGTCTCTATCTCATAATTCAAACTTTTGTTTTTTGAGTCTCTATCTCATAATTCTGACTTTTCGATTTTTGAGTCTCTATCTCATAATTCTGAATTTTTGTTTTTGAGTCTATCTCATAATTCTGAATCTTTGTTTTTGAGTCTATCTCATAATTCTGAATTTTTGTTTTTGAGTCTCTATCTCATAATTCTGAATTTTTGTTTTTGAGTCTATCTCATAATTCTGACTTTTTGTTTTTGAGTCTCTCATAATTCTGACGTTTTGTTTTTGAGTCTCTATCTCATAATTCAAACTTTTGTTTTTTGAGTCTCTATCTCATAATTCTGACTTTTCGATTTTTGAGTCTCTATCTCATAATTCTGAATTTTTGTTTTTGAGTCTATCTCATAATTCTGAATCTTTGTTTTTGAGTCTATCTCATAATTCTGAATTTTTGTTTTTGAGTCTCTATCTCATAATTCTGAATTTTTGTTTTTGAGTCTATCTCATAATTCAGACTTTTGTTTTTTGAGTCTCTATCTCATAATTCTGACTTTTTGTTTTTGAGTCTCTATTTTGTTTTTTGCGTCTATCTCATAATTCAGACTTTTTGATTTTTGATTCTCTATCTCATAATTCTGACTTTTTGTTTTTTAAGTCTCTATCTCATAATTCAGACTTTTGTTTTTAAGTCTCTATCTCATAATTCTGACTTTTTGTTTTTTGAGTCTATCTCATAATTCTGACTTTTTTGTAATTCTGAATTTATGTTTTGCAATTAACATTTTTTCTTGTGTTTTCTGAATTTACACTCACAGTTCTGATATTGTTGAATTTACATTTAGAAATTCAGACATTTTTATATATAATTTATAGTTCTGTAAAGATTAATAATTTATTTATAAACAGAGCCTTTAAACTTGATTATCAAAGCACTTTACACCTTAAAAGATACAAGGACAGCTGAAAAACAACCATCCAGAGGTTATGCAAAAATTATATGAAAATAAAACAAGTGAGAAACATTGTAAACATTGTCTTGAATTCTGCATTATTATTATTTTTTAAAGTTCCGAGTTCAAGTTTTGCAATTTCGATTTTATTCTTGTATTTTCAGAATTTCTCAAATTTAGATTTTCTTGTAATTTCTGAGATTTGTCTCATAGTTCTGTGTTTTAATCTTGCAATTCTGAGTTTTTGTTTTTGTGGTCACGAGTCTCCGTCTTACAATTATGACTTTTTTGTAATTCTGAGTTTAAGTTTTGCTACTTTCTTGTATTTTCTGAATTCACATCTCACAATTCTGATGTTCTTAAATTCAAATTTAAAAGTTCAGACATTTTGTCTATTGTTCTGTAAATATGAATAATTTATTTTTAAACAGCGCTTTACACTTCACAAATTTACTAAAGATCACAAATACACCTCACAATTAGGGAAGTCCAAAATAAAGTCAGTCTAATTTAGATTAAGTTTTGCGATTTAGATTTCATTCTTGTGTTTTCTGAATTTCTCAATTCGGATTTCCTTGCAAATTTAATTATATATTTAGAAATTCAGAGATCTGTCTTAAAGTTCTGTGTTTCAATCTGGCAAAAATGAGTTTTTGTAGTTACGAGTCTCCGTCTCATAATTCTGACTTTTGTTTTGTAATTCTGAATTTAGGTTTAGCAATTGTCATTTTTTCTTGTGTTTTCTGAATTTACATCTCACAATTCTGATATTCTTGCATTCACATTTAGAAATTCAGACATTTTTTCTATAGTTCTGTAAAGATAAATAATTTATTTATAAACAGAGCCTTTAAAACTTCCTTCTCAAAGTGCTTTACACTTAAAAGATACCAGCATAGCAGAAAGCAGTTATCCAGAGGTTATGCAAACATTATATGAAAATAAAACGAGTCAAAAACATTGTAAACATAAAGAAACAGATCACACATACACCCCACCATTAGTGAAGTCTAACGCTTTGGGCAAAATCACACCTGACAGCCGCAGCAGAAAAGCCCAGCAGAGACTGTACTTCCTTCATCAGCTGAGGAAGTTTAACCTGCCACAGGAGCTGCTCGTACAGTTCTACTCAGCTGTCATCCAATCCATCCTCTGCATTTCAATCACCGTCTGGTTCGGCTCAGCTGCCAAAACCAACCTCCGTAGACTACAGCGAATGGTCCAGACTGCTGAACGTATCACTGGCACTACCCTTCCTACACTTCAAGAACTGTACTCTTCCAGAGTGAGTAAAAGGGGCTCGCAAAATCACTCTGGACACCTCGCACCCAGCACACTACCTGTTCCAACTGTTGCCGTCTGGTCGGCGCTTTAGAGCACCAAGCACAAAAATAGCCAGACACAGGAAAAGTTTCTTTCCTCAGGCCATCTACCTCATGAACAGTGAAATATCCCCCAACTGTGAAATAAACATGAGCATTACTTTCCAATACGCACTTGTACACCGCACCTTATATAAATATACAATGCAATACTTTCTCCATTCGCATCTGTACACAGCACTGTATAACCTGTATATTTATAACAAACCTGTACATACAACTCAACATCCAGATTTCTTGACTAACTGCATCTCTGTTTAATGTTTATCATCTTTTTTTTCTCATATTTATTTTGTGTTGTCACTTTATGTACACTGAAAGCTTCAGTAGCCAAAGAAAATTCCTTGTGTGTGTGAAGCACACTTGGCATTAAAACTGATTCTGAATAGGCGACGTCAAGCGCTCATTCTTGATATTCTTGCAGCAGCCTTCGGAAATAACCCCAGACTTCCCTCTCCCCAGACACTTCCTCCAGCTCCTCCGGGGGGATCTTGAGGCATTGCTATGCCAGCCAGGAGACATAGTCTCTCCAGCATGTCCTGGGTCTTCCCCGAGGCCTCCTACCGGTGGGACATGCCTGGAACACTTCCCTAGGTAGGCGTCCAGGAGGCATCCCGAGCCACCTCAGCTGGTTTCTCTTAATGTGAAGGAGCACCTTATCATGGTGGAAGGGTTTGAATGCCTGAGTCATCCTAAGAGCCATGTTGTTGGGGGCTAATGCCCCTGGTTAGGGTCTCCCAAGGCAAAAAGATCCTAGTTGACAGGTCAGACTAAGTGCGCTTTAAAAACCCTTTATGAGTTTCTTACCAGAGGACCATGATGATGCCTGGTATAGCACAGCCGGGGCCCCACCCTGGAGTCAGGTCTGGGGTTGAGGCTAGTATGCTAGCGCCTGGTTGCCAGGTTTTTTCCCACGGAACCTGGCCAGGATTAGCTCGAAGGAGCGCTGTGGCACCATTCTTCTGCAGGCCCATCACCTGCAGGGGGATCTGTAAGGGCCGGTGCATTGTGGAACGGGTTTTGGTGGAAGGTTAGGACAACGACAACCCGATCGTCAGACACAGAAACAGGCTCTTGGGTCATGGAACGTCAAGTGTTGCTAAACTGAATTTTGGGTCCGTCTGTGCTGCTTCAGCAATTGCTCGCTGCAGAAGTTGGGAATTTCTCAACTTTTCAAGTGACATTGGAAGCATCATCCAATCAAATCACTTCATGCAAATACCCCAGCTCAGACAGTAGCCGATTGCGGACTTACTTCATTGGCTGACGCTGCTACGATGATCGCGTCATCCCCAACTACAGACATGCCCTCCGTTGACGCTGAAGCCCCGTGTGAATGCACGATAAAAACAAACGAGTCCTGCAGTTCTGCATTATTTTTATAATTTTTTTAGTTCTGAGTTCAAGTTTTGCAATTAAAAATTTATTTTCCTCATAATTACCAGTTTCCATCTTTCAATTCAGATTAGTTTTTGTGCATTTCTGAATTTACATCTCTCAAATTTGTTTTATTCTTGTCATTCTTGCGTTTTTGTTCATTCATGCACCAATTCACAACAGCAAGATTAGTGTTATAGTATAAGAAATGCACAGGATTGTGGTAATTTCAGCATCTTACATACACACACCTGGCTTTAATGATGGCGTCGATCCACTCGGCACACTGTTCCTGAGAATCACATTCAAACAGATATTTTCGCTCCGCCTCGTCTAAAAACACTGCAAAACAGTCAAAACAAATCAAAGATAAAGAAATAAATAAAAGCACATTGAGTATGGTTATTTCTGTCCCATATAGATCACTGGCATTTATGAGTTAAGAAAAATTCCTACCAAGAAAACGATTAATTGCACCATTCTTTTCTGACAGTATTGTCTTATTTTCCACAACTAAAACTCCATTACTTTAAAGTACATTTTCATGACCTAAAGTTTCATGTTATGTCTACGTACACCGTTAACGTCAGAATTATTAGCCCCTCCTGTATATTTCCCCCCCGTTTCTGTTTAACAGAGCAATTCTTTCAACACATTTCTAAACCTAATAGCTTTAATAACTCATCTCTAATAACTGATTTATTTTCTCTTTGACATGATGACAGTAAATAATATTAGGCTAGATATTCTTCAAGACACTTCTATACTGCTTAAAGTGACATGTAAAGGCTTCACTAGGGTAATTAGGGTAAAGTTAGGGTAATTAGGCAAGTCATTGTATAACAGTGGTTTGTTCTGGAGACAATCCAACACTAATATTGCTGAAGGGGGTGAATAATATTGACCTTAAAATGGCTTTAAAACAATTGAGAACTGCTTTTATTCTAGCCGAAATAAAACAAATAAGCCTTTCTCCAGAAGAAAAAATATTATAGGAAATACTGTGAACAATTCCTGAATCTGTTCAACATCATTGGGGAAATATTGGAAAAATTAAATAAAATTAACAGAAGGACGAATAATTTTGATTCAATTGTGTGTCTGAATTTTAAGTACTGTCAGTATATGTGGTTTATATGAATTAGGAAGCGATACAGACAGCAGAGCTGATGCTTTAAATAAACCCAGTTAGCTGAAGTGTGAATCTGTGAGTGACGCAGCTTTTACCGATAGAGAAAACCTGAGGATCTTCTCTCTCCACACGACACTGTTCCAGCAGCAGAGCGCCGATGGGCTGTAAACACACAGAAAGAGGCAGATTCAACTTGTGACTTGCAAAACTGTAATATCTCGTAAAACTAGCGTTGCCAAAAGTATTGATTTCAGTACCAATCGGTAGGCCTGTCACGATATCTATATTTTGTTGTAGGATATGTTGCACCAAAATATATTGCGATAAATGATACTATTGTCATTTTATGCCACTCATTATATAATGCCAGAATGACAGAATAATATCATCACAATGCAAGAACACTCTTCCAGAGAACACATCATATTTCATTCTTAAGAACATTTCAATTACAGTTGAAACCAGAAGTTTACATGCACAAAAAAAAATGAACATAACCCTGTTTTAAAGAATGTCTGATGGTAAATCACACTACACGTTTACTATTTCAGGTCTGTTAGGATTACCTAAATGATTTACATTTGCTAAATGCCAGAATAATGAGAGAGTTATTTATTAATTTCTCGACAGTGAAAAGTTTACACACATTTCCTTGGTATTTTTTAGCTTTGCTTTTAAACTGTGTAACTTTGGTCAGATGTTTTGGGTCTCCTTCCACAAGCTTCTCACAATAGTTTGCAGGAGTTTCGGCCCATTCCTCCTGCAGAATTGCTGTAACTGAGTCAGATTTTTAGGCTGTCTTGCTCGCACAAGCTTTTTCAACTCTGCCCACAAATGTTCTATAGGATTGAGATCAGGGCTTTGTGATGGCCACTCCAAAACATTCTCTCTGTTGTCCTTAAAGCACATTTTCACTAGTTTGGCAGTGTGTTTAGGGTCATGGTCTGTTTGGAAGAGTCATTTGTGGCCAGGTTGTAATGTCCTGGCTGATGTGTTGAGCTGTTGCTTCAGTATTTCTCCATAATGTTCTTTCTTCATGATGCCATCTATGCTGTGAAGTGGACCAGTCCCTCCTGCAGCAAAACAGCCCCACAACATGATGCTGCCGCCCCCATACTGCACAGTTGGGATGGTGTTCTAGGTTTGTGTTCTTTCCTCTTTGTCCTCCAAATGTAACGCTGCTCATTATGGCCAAACAGTTCAATCTTAGCTCCATCAGAGCACAGGACATGTCTCCACACATCAGTCTGTTCCCAGTGTCATTCAGCTAATGGTAATCTGGCTTTGTTGTTGATTCTGGCTTGTTGATTCTCCATGTTGTCACACAAGGAAGCAGTGTGTTTGAGCTTTTCCTTCAACACTATTCTACAGTTGTGCCTCACATTAACTCAAATGTTGTCAATTAGCCAATCAGAAACTTCCAAAACCCTGACATCATCATCTGAGCTTTTCCAGAGGCAGAATAATCTTATTGTGTGTAAACTTGACTTTCAACAAGAGTTACAACAATTCCTCAAACAATCTCTCTCTCATTATTCTGCTATTAAGCAGAGCAGTAGATTTCCAGCATTACTAGCCACTCGCCATTATTAGTAGCCACAATTTTGCTGTTGGGAAAATATATTTTATTTGCATAAATTTGACTTTGACATGCTAAAATTTAAGTTGAGAGATTACAGGGGACAAATTATACCTATAAAATATATATAACATAGTTTTCTATCATATTTTGTATATGATAGTCAAACAAATGCAATTTTCACATCATTAAATATAATTTAATATACAATAAAACATTATTATTATAATAATGTAATGCTATATAATTATAATATAAAATATAAAAATTGCCGGTAATTTTCCGGAAAGTACTGTATGTGTGAAAGGGGCAATAGTGTAATTTCATAGTGTCATAGTGTCGCATTGCTATTAGTTTTTATTTACATGACTTTTCAGGTTTCAAGATTAAAGATTAGCCAAACCTCTGACCACACCAAAAACAAACAAATAATTATTTTTTGGTGTCAAAACAAGCAGAATATAGCTGTATACATGCACTTATTGTTCAACAGAACCTTTCTTTAAATAACAAAACGGATGACATTTTAAATAAAGGGCTCATATCACCAGTCAACCACACATAAATGAGGAGTTAATCTCCTATTAAGGCAATGTTATTTTAACAACACTGATAATTAAACCATATTTTCAAAAATAACTAAGCAAAAAAAAGCAGGTGACAATGAAAGGTTGATCATCACAATTAGGCCCGTTAATAATCTGTTCAAAGAATGTTTAAAGTAAAAGCAACTGTTGCTGCCTACAAAATGATAGACTTTTGTGGGAGTGTTTGTCTTCCCACCACAGCTGAAATCTACCCAAATTTGGCAGGTCAGTGGGTGTTAATGTCAAGCCCTGTATGGGCGATATATATTGCATCACCAAAAATGATTGAGCTCATGTCCATGTGTTGTGCGAGAAGTTCATATATTGATTATTGTGACAGGCCTGACAATCAGATTAAATCTTTAAGCACATCTTGGCATCATTTCGGTAACACTTTACAGTAAGGTTGTATTAGTTAATATAGGTTAAAGCACTTACTAACATGAATGATGCATTTGTGCAGTATTTATTCATGCTTGCTAATATTAGTTCATGAAAATAAAGCTGTTCGCTGTTAGTTCATGGTAATTCGCAGTGGATTAACTAATGCTAACATGCATGAATTTGTATTTTAATAGTGCATTAGTAAATGCTGAACTATCATTAATAAATGCTCAGTGGTTAGCACTGTGGCCTCACAGCAAGAAGATCTCTGGTTTGAGTCTCAGCTGGATCAGTTAGTGTTTCTGTGTGGAGTCTGCATGTTCATCGTGGGTTTCCACAGGTGCTCCGGTTTCCCCTACAGTCCAAACACATGTGCTATAGGGGAACTGATTAAGTAAATTAGCCATACTAGTACATGAGTGTGTGTGTGTGTGTGTGTGTGTGTATGGGTATTTTCCAGTACTAAATTGCGGCTGGAAGGGCATCCGCTGTGTAAAATATAAGCTGGAATAGTTGCCGGTTCATTCCGCTGTGGCAACCTCTGATTATTAAAGGGACTAAGCCAAGGAATGTGTGTGAATGAATGCATTGTTAGTTCATCTTAGTAAATTCATTAACTAATAATGAAAGCTAATTGTAAAGTGTGACCATCATTTCTTTGTCATATTCCAAAATGAGCCTAATAATAGGTGATAATAATAGGATTCACACTCACCTCGTCCTCATCGGTCCGGAAGTAAAACAGGAAATTAACAATAAGTTTCACCAAACGCTTCTTTACAACTGTTGTGGGAAAAAAGAAGAGACATTAGTCTATACAATCACTCCTCATTGCAAACGGTGACTGTCTGATACTGTTTACTAACTAGGGCCGTGCAATTAATCGAAAATCCGATTTCGATTTTAGCTTCTAACGATTATGAAAAACCATTAATCGAGATAAACGATTATTCCATTATTTACCGCCCCCTTTCTGAACCGCATGTTCCTGTGTGTTTGTGTGCGGCGGGCACACATAGTCAGAAGCATACGGTCAGCATTCGGTCTCATTTGCACGCTGTCACGAGCAGAGCATCTAAAGTTATCTTAATGTGAGCGCTTTAATGGTCAAATAGGTGTCAAAACGCAGTGTTTAGTGATTATTCATATTAACCCTCATTTGTGAAATAAACAAACGAGTTGAGGATCAAAAGAAACGTGAAAGCGAAACCATTAAAGTGACAGCGCACTATTTCTGCAGCCACCAGTTTTTATCATTAATCAAACAAAAGGAGAAAATCCCTCACTGCTCTTGACTGAAGTTGTAAAGAAATACAAACACAAATTGATCATCTATCATTCATTTATTTATTTATTTTTTTAGAAATCTGTTAAAACTTGTTTTAAATTAAAAATTGAAGCCTTTAGGCAAATAATAAACTGGCCAAAACATTCAACTTTCCTTCAAACATAATAATAATAATAATAATAATAATAATAATAATACAATTGTTGGTCTTTCAAACCACACAAACCCACCTTGCCTACGGGCCTGATTATTTAATCTAACTTTTTTATTTTATAGGATTATATGGAGATGATTAATCAATATATATATATATATATATATATATATATATATATATATATATATATATATATTTAAAAAGGCGATATTTATTCTTGACCCCGTCAAGTGGTGAGGGGAGATTGTATTCACCTGTCCCCACCAGTGTCACGTGCAAACCTACGCCCTTGGCAGTGCCATATGACTGTATATCGCCACTGGTCAGACACTAAGCATACCTCTCACCAGTGCCGATATAGAGTCATATCGCACTGCTACACGTGTGATATTGCTTATGGGAACAATGTTGTGCTTTAATAGTCATTTGCTGCTGATATTATTTCACTACTTAGAAAGTCCAGATGTGCGAATATAAAACCAGCCCTGCTGAGATTAAAGCAGCCTAGGCTGGTTGGCTGGTTTTAGCTGGTCGACCAGCCTGGTTTTAGAGGGGTTTTGGCCATTTCCAGGCTAAATGACCAGCTAAATCCAGCTTCACCAGCCTGGTTTAAGCTGGACATAGCTGGTTTTGGCTGGACTCCTTGCCTGGCTAGGCTGGTCTAGCTGGTTTTAGCTGGTCATCTCCTAGCCTGACCAGCTAAGACCAGGCTGGAAATGGCCAAAACCCCATTAAAACCAGGCTGGTCGGCCAGCTAAAACCAGCCAACCAGCCTAGGCTGGTTTAAGATGGATTTTTTCGTAGGGAGCTTTACCTCAAATTTATTGTTATAGTTGTGGTATAAACTCTGAAGATGTTTTACATCCAGAAGCATAGTTAAATCTCTAAAGTACATTTATTTACTGTGCATGTTGTGAACGGGCCTTTTTAATAATATATTAATAATTTACCTATGTTTTTATTTTTTAGATATTTATATTTTATTTGTTTTCATTTATTTCATTTTTATCTTGATCTTTATTTGTTCCCAGATAGCAGGCAGTAATCGGCCCGAGCTCGGCTGCCCTCCGGCGCCTCCGGCTCCGACTCGGCATCGGCGAGTGTTATCCGGGCCGAGTGCGGCCCGCAGCTCGCTCGCGCACATGCGGTTGTGATGCGGCTGTAAAGCACTGGCCCGATTCCGGTCAACCATATGGCAACCGATTAAGGCTGATGGCAACCGATTAAGTTCTTATTTTATCTAGTAATCTGTTAGCTCCACGTTTAATGATAATTTGAGAAAATATTCATGGTACGATAGCAAAAAAAAAAAAAAAAGAATATTTAGTGTGGATGGTCGCAATGTTTAGACGCAAACAAAACAATATTATTTATAAATAGATTATACATGTCATCTAGAGAAAACTATGTAAAATTCGCTTATTTTTGAGATAGCACGCTCCTGTGCTGACTGTTTTTTTAAAGCAGAAGTTGGTTTCATAATAAACACATGCGTGACTAAACTCATGATCCACACTCCAATCCAGACGGTGGCGGTAATGCTCCAAAAAGCTGTTTGTCAACCACCATGGCACGAAGATCACAAGAAGAAAAAGTTTGGTTTTTCAAAGATTTTACTTGGATTCCGGTCAGAAAGGTAAGCTTTTTACTGCTTGTGTACTGTATAATTAGCGAATTTAGAGCTTAAAACATTTCCACGGTGTTTGGTTGTAACAGCGTTTAGTAATTTAAAACAGTTTGATACGAAATGTAACTTGCTTTAAGAAACACGACTGGAGCTAATGTATGCTAACGCTAACAGTTACAAACAGCCTGAAAGTTCGTTTTCCTTTAACACAATGTTAGATTGTAACGTGTATAGTAACTGAAAACTATTTTAATTATTTTAAAGAAACATGAAACGAATTTGTGTGTATGCTAACTTTGCGTTAAAGAAAGTTTCTGTAGACGAATCCATTAACTAACTTGGCAAAACGTGTTTTTTTCCTGATTTAACATTATAAAGTACCGTGGATGTTGAAAAAATCATTGTACAGGCGTTTACTTATCCAACAGTATTAATTCTGTGATTGTGTAAATAAAAACTAATCGTTTTGGATTAATAAAATATTATTGTTTATCTTGTTTATGCAGTTAGTCACGAAAAGTGATCGAAACTCGACTGTTTAATATTCTCTTTAAATTATCCAAGAGAAATATATTACTATGCACTTTAATTCATATGTGTTAGCCTATGTGAATCAATTATATCTTTTGTTCAAGCTGTAATGGACAGCTAATGTTAAACTGAACGTCTTAAAGCAGATTTTGATGTTTTTTTTGTTTGTTTTTTATGTTATTGACAGTGATAAATTCTGATTTAAATGAATGGGTAACAATATTTGTTGGTTAAGTCTCATTGTTCTTGTTTAACAAAGGTTAGTGAGATCATTTTGCAGTACATCACGACCAAAGAAGTCAATGGCACACTCTTATGAACGTGAATAGGCATGTTATAGTTGTGTGCTAAAAGTCCATTATAAGCTGTAAACTGCTGATATATTTTCAACATAGATTGAGCTTTTCAGACATTACATTACTAATTGCTTCACAAACAGCTGAAATGGTTTATTGTTATTAGCTGTCATCATCAAAATTTTTCACAATGGTAGGTTAATCTTCATGGGTACAGAATAATGCATGCGCTTGGCCATCTTACAAATCTATGTCTCAGATTCATAAGGCTGTCACTCTGCATGAATCTCCGAATAAATCTTGTGCAACCTTCTGTGTACTGATTATTTACACTATAGGTATTATATGCATTAATTAACTTTGATAGTATTTCAGGATTTTAACTTTTCTTTACTGGAGGTTAACAATGTGATGTTTTATTATAGATGCATATGAGGAAGCTCGACTAAAACATCCACATGCAACTGTGATTTCTGACTGGTAGACAGATGAGGACGATGATTGCCTGTCATACATCTCAAGACAGAACAGGTTTGTTTGCAATTATTTTAAACACATACTGTCAACATTGTCATTGATCTATTACAACCTGTGAGTTTTAACCTGGCACTATACTAAAGTGATGTTTTGTTTTGTAAATGTATCTGATCAAGGGACAGTATAGACGCATCTATACCGTGATGAAGAAAAATTACTTGGAACAAAGAGGCTGGATAAAAGGCAGGTATGAAGATTTCAGAAATCAATGCAGCACCACAAGTACCATCACCATCAATGACTATGGCAGAAATCTTAAGACCACCATGAAGATGCACAGATACTGTACATTCCAGTACACCAGGCGTGTCCAAACTACGGCCCGCGGGCCATCTGCAGCCCGCGAGGCTTTTTATAAATATCAATAGAATCTTGCCCGCTATACAAAAATGAACGTAATTCAATAAATAACCACCGGGTGTCGCTATTACATGCATTCAATTAAGCAGCAGTTCTTGTTATGATCTATCTATCTGTCTGTCTGTCTGTCTGTCTGTGTCTACACACAGTTGAAGTCTGAATTATTAGCCCCTCATTGATGTATTTCTTCTTTTTTAAATATTTCCCAAATGATGTTGGAGAAAGACTTATGTTTTATTTCGGCTAGAATAAAAAGTGGTTTAAATTTTTTTATGAACCATTTTAAGGTAAAAATTATTAGCCCCTTAAGTCTTCAGAACAAACCATTGTTATAAAATAACTTGCCTAATTACCTTGACTAGTTAACTTGATTAACCTAGTTAAGCCTTTAAATGTCACTTTAAGCTGTATAGAAGTGTCTTAAAAATATCTAGTCAAATATTATTTACTGTCATCATGGCAAAGATAAAATAAATCAGTTATTAGAAATGAGTTACTAAAACTAATATGTTTAGAAATGTGTGGAAAAAAATGTTTAACTCTCCGTTAAACAGAAATTGGGGAAAAAATAAACGGTGGCTAATAATTTAGGGGGGCTAACAATTCTGACTTCAACTGCATTTATTTATATATATATATATATATATATATATATATATATATATATATATGTATATATGTGTGTGTCTGTGTGATGTATGTAAAATTTGGCCCGCGACAACGTTTGTTTTTTTGCATCTGGCCCTCGGCCCAAAATGTTTGGACACTCCTCCAGTACACCTATGAACATTTACAGTCTTTGTTCTAGTGCAGTTTGAGATAAAGACATAACTTATTGCATCTCGTGATGTCTTTGTAAGAATTGAAGACATCACTAAATTTGTTAAGGTTTAATGCAGCTAGAAAGTAAAGATCAACTAGAGAATATCAGCAGTGTCTAACCCACTGTTGTATTTACAGAAGTTGTATGAGAATAAGCTACAGGTTGATTTATACTAATCTGTTATTTTTCTTTTTTAGCACGACTGACTGAAGTTTTAAAATCATGCAACGTCATAAAGCAGCAGCTGGGCCTGATTCTCACAAAACCAAAACAGACGTGATGAAATTCCAGATGTAAACACATTTGACCTTCCTTTGGCCAATTTGATTTGGAAAAGCTTGAAAATCAACTAAAGGAGCAGCCTGAACAAATGAAGAAACTGGTAAGTTCAAGCTCTTGCTAATTTCAAAGTGTTTTAAGTTTATTTGTTTTTTTTTTTATTGTTTTTTTTTGCTTGGTAGGTAGCCTACTTTTTTCCTAATTTTTTCTTTTTTTTTACATTAGTACTTGTTCACTACTAATTATCTGTTTATCTTTTAATCACAGATGGAGTGAAGACAAATGTCCATACCACGCCACTGATAAAGAAGTGGAAAAATGCATTACAAGGTAGCTACAACTTGCCCGTGACAGGGATGGAGGAAGAAAGAAGAGAAAGCTAATGTGTCAAATGTCTACATCACTATTTTGTTTTATTTTTTAAACAACATTTTAAGTGTATTAGGATGTTCCCTGATACTTGAACAATTTGTTTCTTTCATTTGCATTTATTTATATATATATATATATATATATATATATATATATATATATATATATATATATATATATATATATATATATGTATATGTATATGTATATATATGTGTGTATGTGTGTGTGTGTATATATGTATGGTATGTAGGTTTGTATGTATGTGTGTGCGCCAAATTCTGAAGAAACATCTTGATACATTTTTAATAAACGTAATACAAATAAAATTATAAATATAAAATTGCACAAGACGTGTATATATATGAAATGTATAATCATCTCACTCATGTCTTGCTGTTTGTGCAATTGATTTTGTTCAAGTTTATTTAAAAATAAGTTTGACTTTATACTTCTGCAATTATTTATATATATATATATATATATATATATATATATATATATATATATATATATATTTGTTTGTTTATTATTATTTTAATGTTTTATTAAAAAATGTTTCAAGATGTTTCTTCAGAATTCTGCAGTACTTTTTACAAGTTTGACTTGGATATTTTACGGATTGTCATTGGTATTTTTAAGATGTTTCTTGCTATATCTTAAATTGGTTTCTATATTTAGGTTTATATAAAATTTAGCTGTTTGTACAAATTTTTAATTCAAGTCTATTGGGAAAACAGGGTTGTTTTAAAAACATCTGTGTTTGTGTGTAATTTTTAGATTTTTTGTTTAAATCTTTCTGTGTCTTTAATGTGTTGTTTTATTGTTGTTTTTATATTGATATTCTTGTGCACTACAAAATTATTTATAAAATTTTAGTACTATTTTTTTCTTGCAATTAATAAACGTTTAACATTTATTTATTTTGTCATTTGTCTGATTATTTTCGTTACAGAATGTGTATGCAGTTTGCACTTTATTCAAAGGTTAAACACAGTGCTTACACTTTGTGTTTACATTATAGCCTGTGTTTGCTGTTGTATAAATTCAAATGGTTGTAATACCATATATTAAGTACCAATGTAATACCAAAAGGTTTTATAAGGTGTATAAATACGGAGTCGCGCCAGCTCCGGGCCGCAGCGCACATTACCCTCGCGCCGATTCCGGCGCGGATGCGCAGCGTCGGCTCGCTTACGGCCGCCGCATCTGGCCCGCTTGATTCGGGCCGGAATCGGGCAGTGAGTCCACAGGCATCCGGCCCGAGTCCGGCAGCCGGAGTTGGGCCGAGGGGTAAGTCTTCGGCAGGCGACAATCTAGCCGGAACTGGCCCGAGTGTATTTTGCTATCTGGGTTATTCTTTATGTATTTATAGATATGTTTTGTCGCATTTGTGTAACTATACTGTACCATAAATATGTATTTAAGTCACATAATATTAGTACAAACTACAAGTTTGATGTATCTCAATGTAATTAAAAAAACGAACACTAATTAACAAATAAAAAGGTTTAGTAGCTAACGTACTAAAACTGTCATGACAGGACATTATCAGTACAGCTAGCATGCTAAAGCGATAACCACACTGAAACTCAATCCTTTACTCGTATAATTCTGTCGTTATTCTTCTAGTTTTATTCAGAAATGTTCAGATAATCGGTCGTTTCCTACCGTCGCCTTTCTTCGGGCCTCTCATGCCGAGCTCGGCCGCTCTCTGTGTGGGCTGGCGGCTGAGAAACACCAGCTCCTTCTCGTTAAACCTCATCTTCAGCTCCTCGACGGCTCACTCGGCTCATAAAAGCGCATTTTTAACACTTTATACAGAGGCTTTCATCCACACTCCTCATCGGTCTGTTCAGCAGCTCCTCTGAGTCTGATCTGATAATGAAATACACTTTTTCACACCCAACACATGAACACATACAGCCGATAGAGGACGCTCACACACGGCTGTTGCTAGAAGAGATACAGCTGCAGTCGGAAGTTAAGGGGAATTATTTATTTTATTTATTAAATTACTGATTACATTATTTTTTATCAAGTATCTACCCTTAAATGTCAACACAGCCATTATACTATTATTATTCATATTCATTAAATTACTTATTAATTGTGCTTTATTAACGTCTGCCAAACTAAACCCTCACAGTAATGCAAAACAGTAATTATAACGAGAATTATTTATATTATTTATTAAATTACCAATTAAATTGTGTTTTATTAATGTCTAACCCTACCACCACCCTCAAACAGTAACGTAAATACAGTAATTATACCGAGTGTTATTGATATATTACCTATTAAATTAATCCTTAAATTGTGTTTTATTAATGTCTACCTCTAACCCAACCCTTATAGGAATGTAAAACAGTAATTAAGTTTTATTCATATCAATTGTATTTCATAAAGGCGGTTCATTCTGCTGTGGCGACCCCAGATTAATAAAGGGACTAAGCCGAAAATGAATGAATGAATGTATTTTATACAGGTTTACCTCAAACCTAAACCCAGCAGTAATGTAAAAACAGTAATTATAATGAGAATTATTAATATTATTTAATAAAATACCCATTAAATTATATTTTGTTAACATCTACCCCTATCTCGACCCTCACAGTAAAAACAGTCACTATAGCTGTTATTATTCATATTATTTTTTAAATTACTCATTAAATTGTGTTTTATTAATGCTTACCCCTACCTCAACACTTATAGTAATGTTAAACAGTAATCATACAGAGTTAAATTCATATTATTCATTAAATGACCCATTAATTATATTTTATTAATGTCTGCCCCACCCCAACCCTCACAGTTATGCATAAACAGTAATTATATAAGTTTTATTCATACCTGCTGAAAGAAACAGCTAAAACCAGTCTAAGCTTGGTCTCCCAGCCTTCTCAAGCTGGTTTTAGCTGGTCTCCCAACCTGGTCAAGCTGGTTTTAGCTGGTCTCCCAGCCTGGTTAAGCTGGTTTTAGCTGGTCTCCCAGCCTGGTCAAGCTGGTTTTAGCTGGTCTCCCAGCCTGGTTAAGCTGGTTTTAGCTGGTCTCCCAGCCTGGTAAAGCTGGTTTTAGCTGGTCTCACAACCTGGCCAATCTGGTTTTAGCTGGTCTCCCAACCTGGTCAAACTGGATTGAGCTGGTCTCCCAACCTGGTCAAACTAGATTGAGCTCGTCTCCCAGCCTGGCCAAGCTGGTTTTACCTGGTCTCCCAGCCTGGTCAAGCTGGTTTTAGCTGCTGGTCTCCCAGCCTGACCAGCCAAGTCCAGCTTGACAAGCTGAAACCATCTTAGCTAAAGTCAGTTAAGACCAATCTGACCTGCTATGATCATATAAAAAATGGTCAAACCGATCTAAAACTACCATGACCCGCTAAAACCAGCTAAGACAAACTAAGACCAGCTAAAAAGTGGCCAAAACCCCTCTAAAACCAGCCTGACAAACCAGCTACAACCATGACCAGCTTAGGCTGGTTTAAGCAATTTTTTCAGTAGGGTTATTATTAAAATTACCCATTAAATTTGTTTAATTAATGTTTACCCTAAACCTAAACCCAACAGTAACTGTAAAGTCGTTGTACTGACTATTATTCATATTATTTATTAAATTATCCAATAATTGTATTTTATTTACGCCTACGCCTGCCACAAACAAGTAATGTAAACCAGTAATTATAAACTTTTGTTCAGATTATTTATTAAATTAATCATTAATTGTATGTTATATGTCTCAAACCCTCACATGTAAAAACATTAATTATACTGATTATTATTTATATTATCAATTAAATTACCAATTAAATTGTATTTAATTATTGTCTACCCCTACCCCCGACCCTCACAGCAATGTAAAATATTAATTATACCGATTATTATTTATATTATCAATTAAATTACCAATTAAATTGTATTTAATTATTGTCTACCCCTACCCCCGACCCTCACAGCAATGTAAAATATTAATTATACCGATTATTATTTATATTATCAATTAAATTACCAATTAAATTGTATTTAATTATTGCCTACCCCTACCCCCGACCCTCACAGTAATGTAAAATATTAATTATTGTTCTGTGGTGTCACAACAATAATGCTGTGTATCCGCAGCTGTATCCCTTCTAGACTTGACACCATAAATGAGTTTTTAAATGTCAGATTAATTACACTAATGCATCTGAATACATACATTAATGTCACAACGCAGACTTTACGTATTATATAAACGAGTCAGCAATTTTGTATTATTATTATTTTTTATGAATACACTTTTATGCTGAATTTATCAATAAAGTTGTGCGTGTCAAAATAACAGGAATAGGAAGTGCATCATTTGGCGCATGCGCATTGCAGCGGGAACAGAGGGAAGCGTGATCTGGACGTTGGGGGTAAATATGCTCTAAAATTAGGTTTTTCGATGTAAATATGATAGTTCTTTTCATATATTTTACTGGAAAGATGTTTCACATGTTATTAAACTGAACTCTGGTCGTTTAATAAACTCTCAGCGTTACTTTTTAAGCATTAAAAGCGCAGTTGAGTCGATTCCATTCAAATCTACTGATACCGACTGCTGTTGTTGATCTGTGTCTGCTGTTGTTGGTCGATATCTGCAGTCATTTGATCGATAATATTAATAGTGACATTATTATATTAAGCTTATGTTATACTTTTAATGCTTTAAACGCTGTAGAAACCGGTTTGGATTAAGTTGAGCTGACTAAAGCGAAATATAATGTTCATTCGCACAGAATACATGACGTTAAAAACAAACAATAATAATTCATCATTTAGCTTTTTGTGCTGTTTATTTTAGTGTATTTATTATGCTAGTTAATATTTGTTGCTCCGAAATAATTATGCTTTATTTTTTTCTGTCGAATTTTCACTATCTGAGACCAGTTTCAGCACGTTTCAGTTATTTGTTTCATTATTTTGTTCATTTTATTCACGCAGATTATTATTTTCTCCACTAGATCTGTTTTACAGCAGAGTTTGTAGAATATTCAACCCTGGAGCTAAAATATTGCGGACGAAAAACAATAAATAGATAAAAATACACAAATAAGTAAATCAATGAACAAATCCACAAATTCCTGCATAAACTAATAAATAAATACGTATATAAATCAATACATTTCTGCATAAATCATACAGTACATAAATCAATACGCAATTGAATAAGTATTTTAATCAATACATTTCTGCATACGTCAAACAATAAATAAATAAATGCGTTAATAAGTATATGAATCCATAAAATTCTGCATAAATAAAACAGTAGATAAATAAATAAGTATATAAATCCATATATTTCTGCATAAATTAAACTATAAATGAATACATAAATAAGTATATAAATCCATACATATCTGCATAAATCAAACAATAAATAAATACATAAGTATATAAATCTATAAATTTCTGCATAAATAAAACAATAAATAAATACAAAAATAAGTATATAAATCCATACATTTCTGCACAAATAAAACAATAAATAAAGAAATGAATAAATAAGTATATAAATCCATACATTTCTGCATAAATCAAACAATGAATAAATTTGCAAAGAAATAAATTAATATATCCACAGATTCCTCCATAAATAAAACAATAAATAAATACGTATATAAATCCATACATTTCTGCATAAGTAAAACAATAAATAAATAAATAAATATGCAAATAAAAAAGTATATAAATCCATACATTTCTGCATAAGTAAAACAATAAATAAATAAATAAATATGCAAATAAAAAAGTATATAAATTCATACATTTCTGCATAAATAAAACAATAAATAAATAAATAAATATGGAAATAAATAAGTATATAAATCCATACATTTTTGCATAAATAAAATAATAAATAATTAAATATATAAAAAAATATTAAAAAAACATTATTAACACAACATTTAAATAATCATATCGCAATTTAAGAGTTATGATAAGGCTATGACAAGCATTTGATGTGCTTTTTTCTTTCTTAGCGAGCACAGTGTTGTGCATGAGAATAAACAGTAGACCTACATATAATATTAATATAGTTTTTTTACCATATGTTTGAGAAATAACAGTAATAACAGACCACTCATATAAACCTTGATTTTTCATCTACAGAATTGTGAGAAAATCGTGATCTTTAAGTAAAAAAAATCGCGATTCTCATTTTAGCCAGAATCGTGCTGCTCTGTCAGTGTTTTCTCCTTCATCAGCTTGTTAAAATCCTCCTGAAAGTGACGATGTTGTTCCTCTATTGCTGTAGTTGTGCTGTGAACTTCGCTATTCTGTCACACTGTCAACCATTTTTACAACAATATTTCTGTAATGCGCTTTCCTCTTGTGTGATTTCAGCATTGGTAGTGAAGATCTGCAATCATGGATTTCCAGCACAGAGCTGGAGGGAAGACGGGCAGCGGTGGCGTGGCATCGGCGTCCGAGAGTAACCGGGACCGGCGTGAGCGGCTGCGGCAGCTCGCGTTAGAGACCATCGACATCAATAAAGACCCGTACTTCATGAAAAACCACCTGGGCTCCTACGAGTGTAAGCTGTGTCTCACGCTGCACAATAATGAGGTACCAGACCACACAAGCAACATTAAAGGTTCTGCGATGTGCTTTAAAATTAGCAGTTGTTATTCGATGTTTGATGCAATCTCAACTGAAACACAAAGAGTGTAGCTCCTCCCCTTAAAACAACAGCCAATAGCATTGTTTTTCTCACAGCTCTGCCAGTGAGAGTGGTTAAACTCCGAGGTTATTATAGTTAACGAAAACAAACGAAAAAACGAAAACTAAAATGTAAAATAATTGTTGTTAACTGAAAAAAAAAACCACGAGAGTTTTTAAAAAACTAGAACTAACTGAAGCTGTATTGTGTACATATAGAACTAACTGAAGCTAACTAAAATTATAGCAACAAAAATTTCGTATTTGTATATGTATTTAATACATAATCTTACTGTAAGCCTTTTAGAAGTAAATATAATCCGTGCTGCGGGTGTTTGAGCCGTACGGGACCTCAGAGTCTGTAGTCCTGGGGCCTCATGTACGAAGACTTGCGTGGAAATCTTACTAAAACATTGCGTGAGCACAAAGCTGTAAATGTGCGTACGCAGAAAAAAATTCAGATGTATGAAACACTGCGTACGCCGAATCTCACGCATATTCTTTTGTACATCCGAATGAACGTGAAACTGAGCGCACGTGCACGAGCACAAAACCCCTCCCTGCCTCTGCCCCCGTATGAATTTGCTAATGACTATGCTAATGGCAAAACCAAACGAAAAAGCAACAGCAAAAGCAAGCAAGAAGAGAAACTTTGAACAGAATGTGAATTGGAGGTGCTGCTTTCAGAGGTAGACCGGAGAAAAGCGGTGTTATTTGCAAGTTTGTTCTCCGGAATTAACAAAAGAAAAAAATTGAGTGAGAGAGTTTAGCTGATGCGATTAACAAAGTTAAATCTGAACATCCCACTGTGGAGTTAAAAAAGAAATAGTGTGATTTATAGGTGTAAAATGTTGCAGTACCCTTAACAGTCTCAGTGGAGCAGCTCTTAAGACGCATGTGATCATGTTTTGACACGTTCGAGCTTGAACTCGGTTCGAGTCCAGCGTCTGATGAACTCTTTCTTTTTTTTTCCCCGCTACATATCAGATTTTGCCAACTATTTATCACGAGAAAGACAAGTAGGAATCATCAATAAGTTTGTGCATCATATTTTATTTGCACATTTATTGAATGGAAATGTTTCTGATTCACGCATGCAAATTCATCTTCAGATAGTGTCTTTATAGCAATGTGCGTGCAGTAGATCGCTCAGATTACACTGGGAAAACAGGCGACCGCTGCAAATTGTGCTTTAATGTTTAGCTGGTCAACTGTATGGTATGGAAACCTTAGCTAGATGAACCCGTCTCATTAATTCATTAAGAACATTAATTCTTCCCTATAGACTATATGACACTTAATAGGCGATTCCTCTTTATTTAAGGAAAGTGTTCAGTATTTCAGCACATAAGAGCAAGTAATAAAATATGGCCTGTGTTTTGTTGCGCTCAGCAGCTATGCACTAATAAAGCTCTTCATGTATATAAGAAAAAAGGAGAGCCTAACCTACAGAAAAAAAAGGTTGCCTTTCTGCTTTCATTCACCCATAAACTGCTCTGTTTGCATGATTTGATTATTATCATCGTCTCCAAATACTTGATAAATAATATTTCAAACCTTCTCTGGTGTTTATTGTTTTTAGAAAATATCTCAAATCTTTTTTCTTTTTTTTTAGAGAGGCCTTTGTAAAATGAAAGTTTAATATGGCTTTAAAACGGTTTGATTAATATTGTATATACCTAAGTTGGTTTAGCTTTTGTTAGTTTTATATTGGTTTATTTAATGCGATTTTATTATATATGATATTTGTCATTTTTAAAATTATTTTAATTTAGCTTAGGCTATTTTATGAAGATATGACACTATCAGGGCTCGAAATTGCGACCATTTTGATGACAGGGAAGGAGCTTTTATGATGCAAATGGCTGAAGAGTAAAAACTTAAAGCACACAGGTTTGCAAACCCCACCTAAAGTTGAGGCGCAGATGAAAGCGATCATGACACGTCACGTGGTGAATAATGATCCGCCAGCTGAGATCAATCGAGTACGCGCTTCTTGGAGAAGGTGCCCGAATCTCCATGCGTTGCATTCACTGCGTGTTCAGCGCAAATGTCCGCTAAAAGTCAAATCTAATACTGTAAATGTCATCGCCGAAGAAGCTCGCCTTTACTAAATTTACACTGAAACTGCGGCTCATAACAAAGACCGGTATTGCGCCGAAGGTTAGCGCAAGAATCCTGCTCTGCCTGCTCATAAATTGGGTCGGCTGACTCGCCTGCTTTCCACTAACACAGAAACATGAAGATCAGCTCAGACTGAACCTTTAAATTGACACAAACTGAAACCAAAACTTTTAAAGAGTGATAGAAGTGAGACTTTACTTACTTTCCTTTGTCTATTCTTTTTTGAGGTGTATGTTATTTCTTTATTTATTTACTGATGACTGCTTTTCAGCTTTCATCATTGAATTGAATGATTTATTATAATCTTTTGTTTGTTTTGTAGCAGAAATATTATTATTAAATTGACATGCATATAAAAACAGCAGCACAAAATTAATATTTCTTACTGCAATGCTTCATTTTTGTTTGATGCAAACTATAAAATTATTTTTCATAAAGTAACAGACTTTTTACAGCAGATAACCTACATTCATGCACATTCAAGGCAGCATCATAATGAGAAATGGAATTCATTGTTACTATTATTGTCATTTTTTATCATCATTAATATTCTATGGCCTAATTATTAGACATTCATTTTGGAATTATGGCACACAAATATCAATGTCTTCGCAGCATTAGTTAGATAGCTGTTTCTGGTTTTTGTCAGTCCTATTAATGTTGTTTTAAAATACAATAAATCCCTCAAAAAACAATTTGCAGCGGTGCTCATTCATTTTTGGTGGGTGCTACTAAATTTTTTTGGTGCTCCTAAATATTTGAAGTTGGGAGCATGTGCTACCAAGTAAAAAAGTTAATTTCGAGCCCTGCACTATTGTTTTGAGGCGGCAAAAGTGGACATGAAATGTGTAAAGTTTAATGTCTTTCTGTTGTGTTTATATTGTGTTTTATCTCCAAAATAAATAACAAAAAAGAAAAAAAGCCGCTCGGCATCAACAGAGCTGTGAAGGGAGCGCTCTTTTGCTCGGTCTCGCACACATACAGGCATCTGAACGCGCACAAACACACCGTTTAAACTTGACAGAAACTCTTGAAAACCTTTACTGTGTGCTGTGTCTTTAATATGGTGTAAAGATTAAAATGCGTTACTGAAACATCAAGGAGGACGCAGCAATGTCACTATAAATTAAAACTTTATTATTTTATGCAACAGCCTTACATTTAAAAGGGAAACATAAGGATGATCATATGCAAAAAGACCCCAGCCTATAAGGCTAGATGTTTTCTTTCCCTTATTTATTTATGTGTTTGGCGCATGTACTCGTGTGCGATCGGAAAACTGTGTCCGCACTCCGCCTCTCCTTTTATTCCACCCCAAAGCCCCTGTTGGCCCTCTTTGGCCCAAGGTATTCTGCGGGCCGAAAAAGGCCGGCCGCTGGCCCCAAGAAAGCCCCGATTTGGCCCGATTAGGCCCCGGAAGTGACAGTGGAAACGCGACTGGCCTTGGCTCGCCCTGGCTCGCTCGCTTTAGGCGCGATAGTGGAAAAGCAGCAAGTGTGTTGATTTCATCCTCAAATATGAACTTTTCTCTTTCAGGGGAGTTATCTTGCACACACACAGGGCAAAAAGCATCAGTCTAACCTGTAAGTACAGCGTTTGCAGATATACTAATCTGGATTAGAGCTGAAACTGATGGAGTGTGTGTGTTTTAGAGCGAGGAGAGCTGCTAAAGAGGCGAAGGAGGCGCCGGCTCAGCCTGCTCCAGAGAAAGTCAAGGTGGAGGTCAAGAAGTTTGTCAAGATCGGCAGACCCGGTTATAAAGGTGTGACGCTGAGCCTTGTTCATTAAAAGTCTGTGTGAAATCTAAATTTACTCTGTTTATTATGCTGGTGCTGGAGTTATTTAGACCGTCCAGGATTGTGCGATTCCGGCATCGCTGAATTAAACGCAAAATCAAGCAAATGTCTTATTTTGATTTCTAGGTTCTAGTCTAGTTTCTCTGGGATTTCTTTATGTACATTACAGAAAACAGTGAAGTCAAGAGATGAATAAAGAGTTAAGATGTGTAAATTTGTGTATATGCACAAAGCAATAAAGAAATGCCTCAACATTTGCCGCAGATTGAACAAATGCCAAATTCCTCCTTCAGAGATGAGAGCTTTTCTTAATGTTTACGTTTTAAAGAAGTGGCAAGAGAAGTAGGATGCATTGGGAAATAATAAGTCTATCAAATGCAACCTGAAATCTCAGAGTTTTAAGACTCCAGGGGTTGATCAAGTGGTTTTTACCAGATGTTGGTATTGGACATGCAAGAATTACTTATGGTTTTTTTGCTTAAAGATGAAGACTCCACTCAGTGCTTGTACTGTACAATTCCTCTTACAGTAAAACATGACCCATATCAAACACACCTGAACCAATTAATTAGGCCCTGAACACCACATGATAATTACAGGCAGGTGTGTTTGATGTGGGTAGCAACTGAAATCTGCAGGAAGGTGGCTCTCCAGGAACAGGGTTGGCCACCTCTGCACTCGGGGGAAAAACAGTTTCTTTCAGTAACCTTCAATCAAAGTCTGTGACTGACAAATGTACATCTTTGTTTGTCGTAGTAACGAAACAGAGGGATCCAGAGATTGGACAGCAGAGTCTGCTTTTCCAGGTAAATCCTGGAGCTTCTGAGTGTGAACTGTGGGTTGTTTTGGTTGATCTGTGCTGGATTGGATCTTTTCTCTCCATGTGTTGTTCCTCAGATCGATTACCCAGAGATAGCGGAGGGAATCGGGCCACGGCATCGCTTTATGTCAGCGTATGAGCAGAGAATCGAGCCTCCGGACCGGCGCTGGCAGTATCTGCTGTTCGCTGCTGAGCCGTACGAAACCATCGCTTTCAAGGTCTGTGCAGTAATGCTGAAGGAGTGTTGCTCTCGCAATTTAATTACATGGCCTAAAATATTAGTATTAGTAAATAATAGTGCTTTTATTTGTTGTGTTTTCAAAGTATTGCTGTCAAAATCCATCAAATGATTGTTAGTCAATATTGACTCTACCAGACTATCTCAGAATTATTGTTGTTGTTGTTATTATTATTAATTATTTACATTTAATTCTTTTTCTTCTTCTTCTTCTTTTTATTATTATTATTATTATTATTATTATTGTTAATTGTTCAAGTTGGATTATTGTTAATATTGTTATTTAAATTTGATTATTATTATTAAATTGGCTTATTGTTATTTAGTATTTAAATTTAGTTATTATTATTATTTGAATTGGCTTATTAATATTTACTTTCTATTATTATTTTATTATTATTTAAAATGTTTTTTATTATTATTAATGATTTAAATTGAATTCTGTTAATTGATTTTTGTTATTTATTTAAATTGGATTATTATTGTTATCATTATAGATATTAATATTATTATTAAGTGGCTTCTTGTTATTGATATTTAGATTTAAATGTATTTATTATTACTATTATTATTATTATTATTATTATTAAAATTGGCATATTAATGTTTACATTCTGATATTATTATTTAAAATGGGTTATTATTTTTAATATTATTATTATTATTATTGTTGTTGTTGTTGTTGTTTAAATATTATATTATTGTTAATCAAATTTGATTATTGTTATTGTTATTATTATTTAAACTGTATTGTTGTTATTATTAGTAATTAAGTGGCTTATTGTTGTTATTTTTTTAGTATTTAAATTTAGTTGTTATTATTATTTAAATTGGCTTATTAATATTTGAATTATGTTATTATTATTAAAATGGTCATTCATATTATTATTATTTCTATTATTATGTTACTATATCTTAAAGTAATTATTTTTTATTTATAATAATGGATAATTAAAAATGACTTTGGATGGTGTTTTTATTGTATCAAATATTTGATGTTATAGTTATAACTAATATTATTAAATATTATTACATGTTATTAAATCAAGTATTTAAATTTGAGTTATTATTTTAATTATTAATTCATTTTTTATGTGTTTAAATGTGTGGATCCGTTTATATATATATATATATATATATATATATATATATATATATATATATATATATATATATATATATATATATATATATAAATATATATATATATATACTACATTTACACAACTACATTTATAAATCCATTATGTGGCCATATATATATATATATATATATATATATATATATATATATATATATATATATATATATATGGCCACATAATGGATTATTAAAGATGAATTTGATAGGTATATTTATATCAAATATTTAAAATTAGCTATTGTTGCTTTACTAACATTATCAATAATATTATTATTATGTCAAGTATATAAATGTAGTTGTTCCTTTTTATTATTAGTAGTATTATTAATTAGTTTTTCATGCTTAGGTACTTGATATTTATGGACACAATGATTAATAATTAAAGTTGGTTTAATAGGTTATATTAAAATGTTTGTCTGTATTCAGGTCCCCAGTCGAGAGATTGACAAAGCAGAAACACGTTTTTGGACGCACTGGAACAGAGAAACCAAACAGGTGAGGACAAATACAACAGCTGAATATCATTGGAAATGTTTTCTTCTCTGAGTTCACATGCAGAGATGTACAGAACCCCGGAAGGGATGTAATAGAGGAGAAAGAAATTGGCTGGGTGAAAAAAATAATAATGGGTGAAAGAAAAAAATGGGTGGGAGGAAAATATATATTTCTAAGTTTTTGCGTTCCCTCGCAAAGATGTTTTGTGTCTCTTGCAAAACTGTTTCTCCACAAAAATATTTTTTTACCTTAAATATTTTTGCAGTGCAGGTCTTATTTTTGCGATGTCCATGTAACGCTACATCTAATGCTCATCTAAAATATTTTTGTTGTTGCTTTGTTTTTGTGGTGTTGTAGTTCTTTATTTCACTAGTCCTAATGTGAATTGCGCCATTACAACTACAAATGAGACCAACATGCAATAGCTAATCAGCTTTCTGTTATTGAACTGTGCGCACGGCGAATGTGACGTCATCGCTGTGTTGGCAGAGGTTCGCTTCGGGTGCGCACGACATGATTTCGGCTGGCGAGCGCACAATTTTTTGAGACTCGAGTGAACAGTTCGTGTGGCGCCACTTTTGATTTGAGTTGATGATGAATCACTTTGAAGAGATTTTGTCTGAAACAGATACGACTGTACAGACACCTTTATGATCATCCATGCGTGATCATTGGGAGAACCAGATGACCATTAGTTCTTAGCTAGAAATTGCAACAGCAGTGGAGAGGTTTTTATTAAAAGGTTTGGAAAAACCTGAGGGATGAGTTTGTTAAAGCCAAAAAGTTCATGACTAAAGTGACCCGGGTACACAATTACAGAATGTTTTTCCACCAGTCACAGGTTTAACACTGATGTCACTTCCGGTGTGTGGTACATGCCCTTTCCGTAGGGAATCTGTAATTGTAAATGTGTTTCGGGACTTGTAAAAGTGTTTTGCGTCTTGTTAATTTGTTTTCTAAAAAGCTAATTTGTTTCGTCCTTGGTAAAATAGTTTTTCCTGTGTAATTGTGTCTGATGATAAGTAAAAATGTTTTTCAAAATGTAAATTTGTCTCGAGCTTTGTAAAAGTGTTTCACACTTTGTAATGTTGTTTTGCACTTCCCGGCCACCGTAGTTTCTCCTATGTTGTTGAATTAAATCACTTAACTTTTAATAATGGAGATCAAATTGTCATGTATTTGTTCCAGTGAAGGATTGTTGAAATCTTTGCTTTGTTAATTAAGGCAGTGGACTGTTCTAGTCGAGCAATGTCTACAAAATAGTGTAACCATTGCTGAACTGACAGGAGATTAGGAGGAAACTAATTATTGTTTTCTTTGCAGCTGTTAATCCTGAGAAAAGAGTTTGTTTTTGATTCAAAGTCAGGGTTACTGAAGAGTCATCATTCAATAGAAAGAGGCAAGGTTCAGGATTAATGGTTATTTCCAAAATTTGCGACGAGATGGTGGAAACGTTAACCCAAAAATTGTGGATTGGGGGACATTCCCAGAAAACATGAAAAAACTACCCATGGCCCCAGTATTACATTTAAAGGGCCATGAAACCCCCTTGTTTCAGCAGGGTGTTTTCACACCTCTACTTTGGGAAAAAGTCAGAAAAGTGGGCGTGTCCAGCTCTGTTTAAGTGGGAGTGTTGGAGGAACTAAAGAGGCATGGTGTGGGAGTGTCTATTTGGGCACGCACTGACTTTCAGAGTCAAAACACACACACACACACACACACACACACAGGGGAGAAAGTGACTGTGTTTACATGGACATCTGTAGTCGAATTATTTGCCAAATTATTAAATGGTGGACTTTAACTGCAGTTTGGCTCTTTCATTCAGGGAATTCATTCATGCCCCTCGCGACAAACGAGATATTTGATTCGAGGAACTGCTCTAAGCGTGTATTTTTCATGCAATGTTTGATACCGCACGGCGAATGAGAGAAAAAAAACGTCCGCATTTCCCGGAAACTTAGATGCACTTTAAGCATGTAGGTTACAAAATCCTACACAAGGTTATAGTTTGTTTGTAGTGCTAACTTGTTTACACTCGGTGCAATGGTTTGTTCGATACGAATAAAATACAAACTGAATAAACAAAGAGCACTGGTCGCTCACTTACCAAATCTGTAGAGACAGGACAATCACCAGCAACTAGAGCCGCGTCTTTATTAAGAGGAGACTACAAGCGAATCCGGATCTCAGCGTTTGCAGATGAGAACAGCTCTCAGGTAAACAATAATCCTCCTTAGACACGTAAGTTATTGTTGTGGAGCGTCGCGTACACTGTTAATCCACACGTGACTCCAGCTGAGCTCTCACAGAGAGAAAATGAAAACAAAACTTCACTGCAGCAAACTATAAAAGCAACACTTCACGCTTGTTTTGCCAACACAACGTGGCGTCTCTGCCGTCTAAACACTGTGCCAGTAATGAATATTAATGAAGTTGCACAATAGAGCGCGCTGATTGGTTTGAACCAAGCCTTACTCATGCATTAATGCAGCACACTGTAAGACGTAATAAGACACACTCTGGCACAGACGTCCAGTCTGCACGCTGGAATACACGCTATTATGTCATGACCGTGACGCAGCTTCAAAAATTCGTTTCAAACCGGAAGTACGAATTTGCTTGAAATTACGCAAAAACAACCAATTTACACTTTTTAGTGAAATATAGGTGTCCTAATAGTGTTTTTAGCAGTGTGGGACACATATACCACTGTCAACAGCTCAACACATGTGCTCTGGTGTTTCGTGACCCTTTAACACAAACAGGTGAAGAAATAAGTTTCATTCTAAAAGGTTTTAGAGGTGTATAATAGATTCTATGAATTACATTGCAGTTTATCAGTAGGTGGGCAGGATTTTTAGATGAAACTGAAATGTTTTGCCAAATTAAATCCTAATCAAAGCTGTGATTCTGCACACCAAGTTCTCTATCCCAAATCACGGGAATACCAAGATGACTTTATTTTTAACACATGTTGTCTCGTCCTCCAGTTTTTCCTGCAGTTTCACTTTAAGATGGAGAAGGCTCTGGTGGCTCCGTCGGGACCACCGGTGGGAGTGAAGCATCCTCCGTCTCTGATCACGGGTCTCGGGCCACGGGATGCTATGCCCGGCATGCCACCGCTGCCCCCCGGAGCACCCGTCCCACCACAGATGCCTCCACCGGGGGTCCTGCCGCTGCACCTGCGCCCGCCACTGCCCACCGACGCCTGAACGGAGGAACACCTGAATCTGTTTTAAACCTTCAGCATATGAAGATCCGAGCGTTTCTCTCAGTGATGGAGAAACGTTGACCAAATGTTATTTTTATGTTCTTTTGTATCATTATTAAATCCTCTTTAGATTCAACATGTGATGGTCATCTTTTGTTTCGCTGTACAGTTGTGATGTTTTAAAGAGCCCCTAATATGCATCATAAGAGGTCATATTTTGGTTTTAGGGGTCTCCAACAGGCTGATAGATGTCTGCATTAGATATACCTCATTATCCCAATGACTCCCATATGATTAATTCAGCCATTCAGTTGTTCCAAGCTGCTCTTTCAAGAGTTCACACTCAGCTGATGATTGATTATAAAGCTTGTTTGGCATGCTGTCCCAGGAGAGAGCCCTGAGCTCAGTAGATCCTCGAGCCTGGGGCTCCCTCCCGTTTGCAGGGAGAGAGGGGAGTTTGAGCTCAGGTAGATCTGGAGAACTCCCCTGCCGTAGTAGCTAATGAACAGATAGTGGTCACTCTTAAGAGATAACTACTTATTAGGAGCATGTCTATGATGCCAATTTGGATTAGTCAATTGGCTTAGGTTGCATGTTTCTTGACGGTGGGAGGAAACCGGGGAGAAACCCACGTGAGCACTGGGAGAACTTGTAAACTTGTCGGCTGGCTTGGTAAGGACTAGAACCGGTGATGTTCTTTCTTTGAAGCAACAGTGCTACGGGAGTAGGGGTGGAAGGGGGGATTCTTCAAAACGAAGATGGCTGTCATGTGGAACTTGGGGTATTTATAGTGGATTAGGAATCGTCTGATTGGTTAATTATAAATTGAATAATGCAGTCAGCTGCAAGCAATCATAAGCACGTGATCGTCTCGAAATTAGTTGATAAATAAACTGTTTCTAAACTGTTTCTAAACTGGTGATTGGTTTGAAGACCCAGTCTGTTGTGATTGGTTGACTGGGGAAAGAAATGGCCACCATGGCTTGAGCCAAATACAGATGTGCATTAAGGCAATGTAGTTAAATGCCAGCATAGTGCTCTGTTCTTAACACTAATCAAGAGTAATAACAGCGACACATGACCATTCAGTATTACTCAACACAGTCTTAAAGTCAAGTAATAGTTTAGCTGTTTTTATTATTAAAACATCTTTAAATTCAACATGACACAAAGATGTGGTCATCTTTAAAAAAAAAAGTACAATTATTTTCCCAAAAGTATTTCCCAAATGATGTTTTAACAAATCGATGGCAATTTCAGAGAGTATTATCATTTTTTTTCTCTGGAGAAAGTCATATTTCTTTTATTTTGGCTGGAATAAAAGCAGTTTTTAATAAAAAATAATGTTGTCAATATTATAGGCCCCTGTAAAAAAGCCTTTAAATGTCTCTAAGCTGTATAGAAGTGTCTTAAAGAATATCTAGTCTCATATTATGTGCTGTCATCATGGTGAAGATAAAATAAATCAGTTATTAGAAATAAGTTAATAAAACTATTATGTTTAAAACCGTCTTCTCTCTGGTAAACAGCACTTGGTCAAGTTAAAGTCAAGTTTTGTTTCAGGGTTATTCATTTGTAAGATATATATGTATATCTGTGTATTGACCTTAAAAGGGTTCATAATAAATTTAAAACTGCATTTTTTCTAGCCGAAATAAAACTGATGTTAAACATCATTCAGGAAATGTATATAAAAATAAAAAAAGGGGGGGCTAATAATCCTGACTTCAACTGTATCTGCTACTTGCTATCATAATTTCAGGGATACCACAAAAACAAGCAAAAAAAAGCACCAAATTGTAGTTTATCATCAGCATGATCAAAAAGATAATCACAAAAATATAATTAAAATAAAAGATATTTAATATTTTGCAAAAGAAAAACGATAATTTATTTTAAATCATGACATCAATTGTCAATGTCAATAAATACATTTACTCGTATTTAATAACCAACAAAAAGAGCGCCAAAATTCACCCTTCGCTAAGCCCCGCCCTTGTTACTGTTGCTAGCCTGTCAAGCTTTCGTGCCTGGCACGGCTTTTTCAATGTGTGTGCACCGGTTTCAGACATTCCCATGGGTATAATGTCATTTTTAGCGAACAGGTGAGATATCCAAGAAACCCAGACAAAATTGGACTGCAGTGTGCATTACAGGGGTATATTCACCACATAATAGGAAACAGAATCATTTAATCAGAATTGAAGCTAGCTTAGCTTAGCCGCTTTATATGATGACCATTCAACAGATGAGTTCATACACAACAGGAGAGGTGACATTAAAAAATAATCTAATAGTAACTGATTAAACTGTGATTTCTCTATTTTTAGCCAAAAAGCCTGATATACTTATATTGTGCAATGAATATAGTGCTACTAACCGATCAGGAAACAGGCATGGACAGAGCTTTTACATAGTTCATTCATAGAAAGAGCAGCCAGAAAGGGGAAATTGATGGATTTGTGCCGAATATTCAACACAATCTCACGGCAATTCGTAACTTTTTCATTTAGTGGCTAATTCATACATTTTAGTACGATTTGCGTATCCCCCAATGACGGTTGGGTTTAGGGGTGGGGTTAGGTGCCACGCCTCCTTTTTAAATTCGTACATTTTCTTATGACTGAATTCGTACGAATTAGCCACTAAACTGCCAAAACGTAAAATACTTACGTTTTCTGGTGAGATCAGGCTGGAATATTAGCATCATTGACCCATAACAATGAACAGTAAGTTACCTATTTCTGTCAGTGTGTTTGTGTGCTCTTTATAAATCAGCTGCGGGTAAAGTATATGGATCGCAGCTGCTCAGTTTGTGATCATATCTCGGTTTTGTTCTGTTGAATTGTAATTTCAAATATTCATAGCTTGAAACAGATGGAGATATGAAGTTCAGTAAAGTGAAAAAATGGTGCGTTAGCGCCCCTCTCATAGCTTGATCCGCGCTGGCATTTCTCCTCTTGGGTTTTTGGTAGGGTTGGGTATCGTTTGGGTTTTTTTGGGCTCTGCCTTTGAGCGCTCAAATGTCATTAAGTTTGACATGTTTGCCCCTAACACGCAGGGCCGGCGCGTCCATAGAGGCGACCTAGGCGGCCGCCTAGGGCAGCAATATTGAGAGGGCGAGTCCGCAACACCCCTCTTACCACCCGCGTCCTCAGTTATGTCCGCGACACCTCCCTCACCACCTGCGTCCTCAGATATATTCGCGCATAGCATTTTAAAAAATGGGTTATATCTTATATAATTATATTTTTTTATATTTTATTGAATTATAAAAGCTTATTTATCATGTTAGGATTTTATAGTGTTTTTATAGTGATGTTTTTTATGTTCTTGTTGGGTCTGTTGCAACGTAATTTCGTTCTGCATTACAATTCTATTGTGATGATTTGAATGACATAAATAAATAAAGGAAAGGAAAAGGAAAGGAAAGGGCAGTGCAGCGGCAGTGACACCTCCATCAGCACCCGCGTGTCCTCAGTTAAATCCACGCGTAGGGCGGCAGATTAGAGGTCCACGACACCCGCGCGTCCTCAGTTATTTCCGCGCATAGGGCGGCAGTATAGAGAGGGCAGCGTCGGCGACACCTCCCCTCCCTCCCTCAGCACCCGCGTGTCCTCAGTTATATCTGCGCATAGGGCGGCTGAATAGAGGTCCGCGACACGTCACTTCAACGTTTTCACATTGGGGTTGAGGGCGGCATGATCGTCCTCTGCCTAGAGCGGCAGTTCAGCTTGCTTACACGCAACTTTTGTAAAGACAGTTGCTGTGTAAGAATCCTTGCTTGTAAAATACGCTTTAGAATGGTTAGTTTAAAGGGCACCTATGGTCAAAAATCTACTTTTCAAGCTGTTTGGACAGATCTGTGTGTTGGTATAGTGTATAGACCGTCATTCTGGGGTGATATGAACACACCCAGTCCTTTTTTTTTCAGTTTAACTACAAAAAAAAGGGTCGGCCAATTGGAGCTGTTTTCAAATCGATAGGTGTGTGCGATCCCCCCGCCCACCGAATTGATTGACAGCTGCGCGCATTAACATGTTCCGGTAGTCGCGTGTATATGTCAACAAGACCAGACAGACATACACAAAGCAACCGGGAATAAAAGCTCTGTTCTGTTCGTGAAGTGGTTACGAATTATTAGAAATTAAAAATCAAAGTTAATTTGTCTTTCTAGTCTGTACACTTTCGTTTTATTAAGTAGAAGATAGAAAATAAATATTTTAAATTAATGTAATGTGATGCTATGATTTACATGTTTCCGATTGGCTTCTTGTACTTCATACCTAATGAGGGGGAGGGGCTTGCTGCTCAAACAATACACAGACTCTGTTTTTATTAACATTATTGTCCCTCATCAGGTATGAAATATTGAAATCGTTATCAAAATGTGTTGAATATACGTTACAGATATGAAAGCAACAAGTGTCATCTATTAAATTAACCTGATAGTGTATATTAATATATATAAGAGTTCGTATTAACTGTACATATATATATATATATATATATATATATATATATATATATATATATATATATATATATATATATACGCTCTGCACTGTAATTCCAACGGCAACAGTGATGATTTAAATGCCAACTGAAGAAACGGTCAAGTGAATGTATATTATATGTATCAACATAACAACTAACAAAGGGAATATTGTTACAAAAGTAATTATAAAGTCACAAAGTGCTATTATTTCCCATAGTTGGTTACAATGTATATATAAAGAGAGATATATGTGTAGGTCCGTTATATGCCTTTATTGTGTGTGACTCATCAATGCAACTTAACAATACTGATTAGTAAAGGTTAGTTCTTACTGTAGTATTTCTCACAAACGCTACGTGAGACCTTCTTCCTTTAATTCTGTCTGTTGTCTGACGCAGCCGAGGGAGGAGGCATGTAGAAATAGTAGGCGGGGAGAACTCGGCTTAAAGGCGCAGTACGACAAAACCACCCCCTGCTGGAAATCAATATAAAACAACATCTTGTAAAATATATAATGAAAAATCTGATGGTTATTTTGATCTAAAACTTTATATACACATTCTAGAGACGCAATAGACTTATATTAAATATGAAAAAAGGGGTAACCTAGGTGCCCTTTAAGCAAATTGGATGAACGTGATCACGCGCCGTGATCTGAAGAGCGTCGTTTTGCTTTCGCTCACCGAAAACCAGGCTGAATGCGCTGTTTTCGTGCGTCTGTTCCCTAGCGACAATAACAAACGCCTGATACCGCCTGTCTGTGGCTGTTTCTCAATACCAAGTACGCAAAGTTCGGACTTGCGTCCTTGGAAGTTCAGACTTGCCAAGTTCAGACTTGGAAGAACGAACTCCTGAGAACGCGAGGACACAAGTTGGGTACTTCTTCAAATGGAACAGCAGTGTACTTTATAACGTCGCTTACCTCACCATGGATTCATCAGTTTCACTGTACATTAACAATAAAATGATTTAATTAATATTATATTAATATTTTAAATCTGCATTTTTGATTTAAGGAATTGTACACAAATATTCATATAAATGTTAGTTAAAGTGAGTTACTATACGTGTTTTTGATGATCAGATTTATTAAACTATAAGGGTAATCATACACACAATAAGAAATAAAGACAAACACGATAAGAAATAAAGATTACGTCAAGCAATTTGGTAAACAAAGACAAACAGCGTACAACACGGTAACATAATTAAAGACAATTATAAAAGGTAACAAAATAACACTGCCAAAATAATACAGCTGAGAACAAATGATAGACTTATAAGACCAAAAACCGTCCTTTAGATATTCACAAGATGTATTAAATATCCTGATTTAACTACAATGGAGTGATGAGGTCCAGCAATACGTCCGAGATGGCCTGGCCGAAGTAAAGCTGCTCTAGCGGGGGAGCTGATGACGGAGCTCCCGCTGGCAGGCTGGGAGTCGGAGTCCGCATAAGCTGAGCCAAATCGTTAAAGAAGCGCTATCTTTGTCAATAAACTGCCGATTCCATTTTAAAACAACTACATTCTCGCCTGAAAAACTGTTAAAACTTTATTTGTGACACAGTAAAGGAGTATTTTTAAAACCGTGCGGGTTTCCTCCTCCGCTATTAGAACTTGCTGGTTACGCTGCAATGCATTCTGGGATACCTGAGCTTCGCAAGTTCACAAAAGTCACCTCTCGATGCATGCTTGGCCAAAGGCCAGAGCAAGTACACATCCAGGAATTTCATGTGTACTTGAAAAGATGTGAACTTTGAATTGGAACAGTACTTTGTCGACGATTGATGGCGTTTCACGAGGACACAAGAACGCAAGTACAGACAAGAACGCATATTGAGAAACAGCCTGTATTTCTCAAAGTTGTTTAGAATTAAATGTTTAGTGATGCTGTGACACAACGTGTGAGCCTTTTTTCATGCACCTCTTTGATGCTGCTTATGTTTTTGCCGCAGCACCGAAATTCCTACGCTGACTTAATACTGGTACATACCGGTTACCAAGGTACCAGGGCTATAATGGCACCGGGTTTCGGTACCCAACCCTAGTTTTTGGTTTTGAAAAGGGAAAAAATTCCACCATCCCATTTAAACTTTAAGGAGACCAGGTATCAGATTTGCACAATCCATATGCACAACGCTTTGGCCTGTTTCCCTCACTTGAAAGCTTGACCAAAGAGCTTAGAATGACCAAGAGGCGACACTCAATGGAACGTTCCACTGCAACAGCAGCGCCCAGCAGCAGCCCTGGATTCCACCATTTTGGAGGGAAAGCGATCGACTGGCCATTGGATCTTATTGCTGTTGCGATGGCGAGCGGCTGCTTAGTTTTTTATTTATTTATTTAAAAAGCGCATTAAAGCTGAGAGACAACCTGAAAGACGACAATACAACACTTACCATCACAATCATCAGCACTTTTAATAGTTTATTTTACACACTATTGGAGTTTTCATTACAAAATGGCCGCAGCGCCATCTAGTGGCTGTTTCCCATATTGCACTAGAGTGTCGCCTCTTGGTGATTCTAAGCTCCTTGGCTTGACAGAGCCCCTGCGCGTAGCTACGGTTGCTAAGCCATGATTGGTGGATCGCGTTTTTTGGGTGTGGCTTAGCGAAGGGTCAATTATAGTTCATCATCAGATTAATAATATATTCACAAAGAAATTTGCTAAAGGAAAAACAAATCTTATTTTTAAAGTGATCACATTATTTTCATGGCGATTAAGCACATCCGCGTCTCCTTAAAGCACGCACATCACTGCTGTTACTCTTTCTTCACAGGACTTTTCTTTGCTTTATTCTTCTTCTCCATGCATTCCTCTTCTTTCTCCTCCATATTCGTCTTGGCTTTCATCTTTTTCTTGCTGTCTCTCTTTGCTTTCTTCTCCAAGTTTTCATCTTCTTCCACCTTCTTGGCTTTCATCTGTTTCTGTCTCTCTTTAATCTCTTCTTCTCCTCTTCCTCTGCGCTCAGTGAAGGTTTTCCTCTTTTTCAGGAGCCGCGGGTCTGGAAGGGCTCGATGTCTGAGGCTCCTGGAAACTTTCTTGTGCTTTCCAGATTTTTCTTCATCATCATCATCATCATCAAGCCACCAGAACAGTGTGTCCCATAATGAAGAGTCCGGCTGAGAGAATCAATGCAGAGGTCAATCATTAACATTCATACATATTACACATGCATCATTTCCACTGAGTGAAGTCATAATTAAAGACGAGTCCTTTAATAGGGCATACTTTTTAATGTATACAGTTGAAGTCAGTTACTGTGACTAAATTTGATGTGATTTACTTTTTTAGGTAAGTTAGGATGATCACATGTGTTTCTGTTCTGCTTAATAGCAGAATAATGAGAGAGAGATTGTTTGAGGAATTGTTATAACTCTCGTTGAAAGTCAAGTTTACACACAATCAGATTATTCTGCCTCTGGAAAAGCTCAGATGATGATGTCAGGGTTTTGGAAGTTTCTGATTGGCTGATTGACAACATTTGAGTTAATGTGAGGCACAACTGTAGAATAGTGTTGAAGGAAAAGCTTAAACACACTGCTTCCTTGTGTGACAACATGGAGAATCAACAAGCCAGAATCAACAACAAAGCCAGATTACCATTAGCTGAATGACACTGGGAACAGACTGATGTGTGGAGACATGTCCTGTGCTCTGATGGAGCTGAGAGTGAACTGTTTGGCCATAATGAGCTGTGTTACATCTGGAGGACAAAGGGGAAAACGCACAAGCCTAAAACACCATCCCAACTGTGCAGTATGGGGGCGGCAGCATCATGTTGTGGGGCTGTTTTGCTGCAGGAGGGACTGGTCCACTTCACAGCATAGATGGCATCATGAAGAAAGAACATTATGGAGAAATACTGAAGCAACATCTCAAGACATCAGCCAGGACATTACAACTTGGCCGCAAATGGCTCTTCCAAACAGACCCTGACCCTAAACACACTGCCAAACTAGTGAAAATGTGCTTTAAGGACAACAGAGGGAATGTTTTGAAGTGGCCATCACAAAGCCCTGATCTCAATCCTATAGAACATTTGTGGGCAGAGTTGAAAAAGCTTGTGCGAGCAAGACAGCCTACAAATCTGACTCAGTTACAGCAATTCTGCAGGAGGAATGGACCAAAACTCCTGCAAACTATTGTGAGAAGCTTGTGGAAGGAGACCCAAAACATCTGACCAAAGTTATACAGTTTAAAAGCAAAGCTAAAAAATACCAAGGAAATGTGTGTAAACTTTTGACTGTCGAGAAATTAATAAATAACTCTCTCATTATTCTGGCATTTAGCAAATGTAAATCATTTAGGTAATCCTAACAGACCTGAAATAGTAAACGTTTAGTGTGATTTACCATCAGACATTTTTAAAACAAGGTTTTTAGAGTTTATGTAAACTTCTGCTTCCAACTGTATATGTTTAATACATATTTTAATAACTCGTCTCTAATAACTGATTTATTTTATCTTCGTCATGATGACAGTAAATAATATTAGACAAGATATTCTTCAAGACACTTCTATACAGCTTAAAGTGACATTTAAAGGCTTTACTAGGGTAATTAGGGTAAAGTCAGGGTAATTAGGCAAGTTATTGTATAACAGTGGTTTGTTCTGGAGACAATCCAAAACTAAAGGGCGAATAATATTGACCTTAAAATGACTTTAAAACAATTAAAAACTTATTTTATTCTAGCTGAAATAAAACAAATAAGACTTTTTTTTTTTACAGAAGGACAAATATTTATAGTACAAATATTTATAGAAATATTTATATAAATTCCTGAACCAGTTCAACATTTTTTTGGGAAATACTTCAATTCACAGGAGTGCCAATAATTTTGAATTCAAGTTTCTCTCTCTCTCTCTCTCTCTCTCTCTCTCTCTCTCTGTGTGTGTGTATATATATATATATATATATATATATATATATATATATATATATATATATATATATATATATACACACACACACACAACACAACTACAGTAATTAATCTGTTGTGGTCATTCTATAGTTGCTATGGCAACTCAACTCATTCATTCTTTCATTTTCTTTCAGCTTAGTCCATTTATTCATCAGGGGTCGCCACAGCGGAATGAACTGCCAACTTATTGAGCAAAAGTTTTACACAGCGGATGCCCTTACAGCTGTATTCCCCTATAGTGCATGTGTTTGGACTGCGGGGAAAACCGGAGCACCCGGAGGAAACCCACACCAACACGGGGAGAACATGCAAACTCCACACAGAAACACCAACTGACCCAGCTGGGACTCAAACCAGCAACCTTTTTGCTGTGAGGCCACAGTGCTACCCACTGAGCCACTCTGTCACCTAGTACAGGGGTTCCCAAACTTTTCAGCCCGCGACCCCAAAAATAATCAAATCAGTGGCTCGCGACCCCCATTTTTCAAGGTGGTTGTACTGTAAATATGTAAACGTTGCAGACACAACTATAGGCAAATATAAACATGAGCTTATTGACAACACAAAAATGCCACAGTCTATTAGCCATATAATGTTTTTTTAAAGTCATTTATGGATTTAATTACATTTTGCTTTTAAAATTAAAGGCTGATGGCTGATTGTTATTTTTATGTTGTTGTTTCTTTAATGCAACTATTAACGATATTCTGTCGGTTATGAATAAAATATGGTAATTCTAATAGTTTAATAAAATTTATTTGAGTTTTGGATATCACCAAGCGACCCCTTGTCATTGTCCCGTGACCCCCCAGGGGGTCCCGACCCCCACTTTGAGAACCACTGACCTAGTATATGATATATAACACTACAATACACCACAGTTTACTGTAGTAAAAACTAAAGTATGCTGCAGTATTATTTACAGTATATCAGTTCACCATAGGTAATATGCTGGAGCATTCATTAACAGAGTTGTAGATACTGTAAGATATGCAGTATAATACACTGAACAATATTATGGTTCAAAAACACTATTACTAACCACTATAGGAGTTTTTTTATGTACAACACATTGGTTCAGTCGAAGAGCAACTTTATAAGATGCTGTAAGTTCGATTATTTACCTGATGTCTGTGTTTGTCTCACCTGTGGTGTAATTTTCCCTCGTCTGAGCAGCGTGTGTCTGTCGGTCAGCACCGTGAGCTCCTCGCTGTCCTCCTTTCGCCCTCTGACAGCATCTGAGAGGAGAGAGCACTGCCCGTCAGTTTACAGTTTGTTGTTTTTCATCCCAGATTAATTATTATTTATTATTCATTTATTTTTTTATTATTATAAAAAACAACAATTAATTAATAACGGATTATTAAGTGTCCTTGAAGTGCTTTAAAATGTGCATTTTTATTGGATGTTTGACGTAATCTCAACTGAAACATGCAGAGAGGGTGGGATATAGATACTGTGAACATTTCCTTGCTCGGTTAAACATCATTTGGGAAATATTTAAAAAAGAATAAAAAATTAAAGGTGTGGCTAATAATTCTGACTTCAACTGTGTATATATATATATACACACACACACACACACACACACACACACACACACACACACACACACACACACACACACACATATATACATACATACATACAGTTAAAGTCAGAAATATTAGCCCCCCCTGAATTACTAGACCGCTTCTTTACTATATAGAGAGAAGATTTAGTAATCATAATAGTTTTAATAACTCATTTCTAGTTACTGATTTATTTTATCTTTGCCATGATGACAGTAAATAATATTAGACTAGATATTCTTCAACACACTGGTGTTCAGCTTAAAGTGACAAAGTTATTGTATAACAGTGGTTTGTTCTGTAGATTATCAAGAAAAAAATAGCTTAAAGGGGTTAATAAAAATTAAAACTGCTTTTATTCTAGCCAAAATAAAACAAACAAGACTTTATCCAGAAGAAAAAATATTATCAGACATACTATGAAAATTTCCTTGCTCTGTTAAGAAGACAAAAATTCGAAGTGGGGCTAATAATTCTGACTTCAACTATATATATATATATATATATATATATATATATATATATATATATATATATATATATATATATATATATATATATATATATATGCTGGGGGTGTGAATTAAAGTGCTCGATTTAAAATGGTTAGTGATTTAAAAAGTCATTGAAGTCAGTGTCCTTGAAAGTGGCAATCCTGAGTATATGTTCATATTTGGCCTTACATTAGATTTCAGTTCTTACATTGAATAACAGTGGTTTATACATTAGATAACAGACAATTAATCACAATGGAGCCTTTTCACATTTGCATGTCTCTCAGCAGCATAATTGGTGAACTCAGAGCTCAGTGAATAGGAGAGTACAGCAAACAGGGACGGATTGACCATGTGGCAAGTTAGACGTAGTCTGGGACGTTTATTTTGCCAAATAAAGTTTCTTAATTCTAGTAAACAGCAATGAGGGAGGGGGCAAGGGGATGTTTTGGAACAAATAAAGAAATTTAGGGAGTATATTCATTTTTAGGATATTTATCCTGCCAATCATTGAGATGGGTAAAGATGTCCAACGTTCTACTGATGACATAGCAGCATCCAAAAATGGGTCATAATTTATTTGAACAATCTTATTTATTTCATCCATGATTTTAATACCCAGATATGTAAAATTATCCGTTGAATTAAAAATAGAAGCATAACCTTGGCTATTTTTTCTCTCTGATTCATTAAGTAACATTATAGATGATTTGGAGTAATTAACTTTATATCCAGATATTTTTCCAAAAGTTTCAATAAGATCCAAAAGTGCAGGAATAGAGCTATTTAGATTTTTTTAGGAACAAAATAATATCGTCTGCAAATAATGCTAATTTATGTTCCAAGTGGCTCTCTCGAATTCCATATATGGCATTATGCGTTCTCACTGCTATGGCGAATGGTTCTATTGCAAGGATAAATAATAAAGGTGATAGAGGACTTCCCTGTGGGCAACTCCTAGATATCTTAAAGGGTTTAAAAACAATGTTATTTGTCAAAACTTCTGCTGGTCGTTTTTTTTAAAGACTCTCGATTCTAAATGATTCAGAATCAGTTCTTTTTGCAAACGACTCTTGATTTTAAATAACTCTGAATCAATTTTTTTTGGAAATGACTCTCGATTCTAAATGACTCAGAATCAATTCTTTTCGGAAATGACTCTCGATTCTAAATGAATCAGAATAATTTTTTTGGAAGCAACTCTTGATTGTAAATGACTCAGAATCAATTATTTTCGGAAATGACTTTCGATTCTAAATGACTCAGAATCAATTATTTTCGGAAATGACTCTGGATTCTAAATGACTCAGAATCAATTCTTTTTGGAAATGACTCTCGATTCTAAATAACTCAGAATCATTTTTTTTTCGGAAATGACTCTCGATTCTAAATGACTCAGAATCAATTCTTTTCTGAAATGACTTGCGATTCTAAATGACTCAAAATCAATTATTTTAGGAAATGACTCTGGATTCTAAATGACTCAGAATCAATTCTTTTTGGAAATGACTCTCGATTCTAAATAACTCAGAATCTTTTTTTTTCAAAAATGACTCTCGATTCTAAATGACTCAGAATCAATTTCTTTTTGGAAGCAACTCTCGATTCTAAATGACTCAGAATCATTTCTTTTCTAAAATGACTTTCGATTCTGAATGACTCAGAATCAATTATTTTCGGAAATGACTCTGGATTCTAAATGACTCAGAATTAATTCTTTTTGGAAATGATTCTCGATTCTAAATGACTCAGAATCATTTTTTAGAAGCAACTCTCGATACTAAATGACTCAGAATCATTTATTTTTGGAAATGACTCTCGATTCTAAATGACTCAGAATCAATTCTTTTTGGAAATGACTCTCGATTCTAAATGACTCAGAATCAATTCTTTTTGGGAACGGCTCTTCGGGGTTTAAAAAGTCATTGAAGTCGGTGTCCTTGAAAGTGGCAATCCTGAGTATATGTTCATATTTGGCCATACATTAGATTTCAGTTCTTACATTGAATAACAGTGGTTTATACATTAGATAACAGACAATTAATCACAATGGAGCCTTTTCACATTTGCATGTCTCTCAGCAGCAGAAGTGTTCATAGTTGGTGAATGGGAGAGAACACTATTTACAACTACTACTCCAGGATGGTGTTATCAAGACTTTCAGAAAGAGGAAAACAATAGTGTGAGACTGATAACAGCAGCCAGAAGAGAGAATAATGTCAGATTTACTGTCCTGCCCCCATACACACTGCATCACACACACCTCACACTAGTGCTCATTCGTTTATTGTAATTAATCTAACTATTAAAAACTTTCAAGCATTTAAGATGCTGATGACTATAAAGCATGTCTTGTGAAAAGGGTTCATTGTCAAATTAGCTCTTAAGCCAGATCATTAAGCCAGACTTGTGATAATGTCTCCACATGCCGTGTATTCTCTGTAAGCCGGAGCTCAGCAGCAGGATGGTTATGGCCACGATCAGGCAGCGGTTGAGCGTCACTCCTTCCCACGGACGCTCCATCTGCATCTGACTGAGGTTCTGGATGGACAGAGCTCTGCGTAAAGATGCTGACAGAACAACAGGGAAACCACAAAACAACAGGCCAGTTATTTCACACTCACAGATTCCTTGATAAACCTTCTATTTTCTTTCAAAACCTGAATAATGATACAAATTATTGGCAGTGATAATCACAAAAATTATAAAAGCTGTTTTAAAATGGCAAAATGTATACCTCTGCATTTCATTTGGCCTGCTCTGCCTAGGAATCAATATGTTTTAGGAATTGATTCTTAATGCCTCTGATTCCTCTGCATTTAGAAAAGAGAGTAATTTCTAAAAAGAATCAATTCATTTTGCGGTTGATTCTCAATGACTCGTAACTGATTGTTTTTGGAATCAGCTCTCGTTTTGCAACGTCTCAGAATTGAATCTTTTTGGAATTTACTCTTGAATCTCAACACTCATGAATACATTTTTTTGGAATCGACTCTAAATTCCAAATGGCCAAATGGTTGTTTTTTTTTAAACGACTCTCGAATCGAAATGATTCAGAATCAATTCTTTTTGCGAACGACTCTCGATTTTTAATGGCTCAGAAGCTATTCTTTTTGGAAATGACTCTCAATTATAAATAGCTCGGAATCAAATCTTTTTGAAAATGACTCAATTCTAAGTGACGATGAATCAATTTTTCTTTGGAAACGACTCTATTCTAAATGACTCAGAATCAATTCTTTTTGGAAACAACTTTCGATTCTAAATGACTCAGAATCAATTCTTTTTGGAAACAACTTTCGATTCTAAATGACTCAGAATCAATTCTTTTTGGAAACCACTCTTTTTGGAAAACCAATTCTTTTTTGAAACGACTCGATTCTAAGTGACTCAGAATCGGTTCTTTTTGTAAACAACACTTGATTCTATGACTATGACTCGGAATCAATTCTTTTTGGAAATGACTCTCGATTCTAAATGACTCAGAATCAATTCTTTTTGGAAACAACTCTAGATTCTAAATGACTCTGAATCAATCCCTTTTGAAAACTACTCTTGATTCTAAATGGCTCAGAGTCAATCCCTTTTAGAAACATCTCTCGATTCTAAATGACTCTGAATCAGTTCTTTTTGGAAACCACTCTCGATTCTTAATAACTCTGAATTAATTCTTTTTGTGAATGACTCTCGATTCTAAATGACTCGAAATCAATTATTTTTTGGAACGACTCTCATATTTAAATGATTAGGAATCAATTCTTTTTGGAAACAACTCTCAATTCAAAATGGCTCAGAATAAATTTTTTTGATTAGTTTAGTTTATTTGTTTACAGGGTCAATGCACATTAATAAACATTAAAATGTGATTCCCGTGTCTCGTAATTGGTTAATTTTAGAATCAACTCTTAAATCTCAATGCCTCAAAATATATTTTTTTAATATTAACTTTTGAATCTCAATGCTTTGGGATTGACTCTGAATTCTAAAGGGCTAGGAATCAATTCTTCTTGGAATCAACTCTTAATTGTCCACTTCGAATCAAAAATAATTATTTGGAAATGTTGAGATTCAGGTGTCATTTCCAAAAGTAAATGATTTCTAGCTGTTGAGAACAGCTTTGAGCGATTTTAGAGTCATTTTCAAAAATAATTGATTACTAGCCATTAAGAATCGAGAGTTAATTCCAAACAGAATTGATTCTGAAATGTTGATTCTTAAAAGAACTGATTCCGGGGCTTTGACAGTCAAGAGTTGATTTCAAAAAGGATCTATTTCAATGCATCATGAGTAGATTGTAAAAATTATTGATTGCTAGGGATTGAGTCAATTCCAAAAAGAATCGATTCTGAGATGTTAAGAATCATGAGTCAATTCAATACATAACTGATTTGGAGGCATTGAAATTTGTGAGTCATTTTCAAAAAAATTTGATTACTAGCCATTGAGATTGTAAGTCGATTCCAAATAAAATAAAAAATGATTCTGGGGCTTTTGACAATCGAGAGTTAATTCCAAACAGAATTGATTCCGAAGCATTGAGAATTGTGAGTCAATTGCAACAATTATTGATTGCTAGGCATTGAGAATCGAGAGTCAATTCCAAAAAGAATTGATTTTGAGATGCTGAGAGTCATGAGTCAACTCCAAAAATAGTTGATTCCTAGGAATTGAGATTTGAGCCTTGACTCCAAAAACAAATTAAAAAAATGATTTGGAGGCATTGAGAGTCATTTAATCAATTCCAAAATTGAGATTTAAAAGTTGATTCCAAAAATATCTGATTTGGAGGCACTGCGATATTTGAGAGTCATTTGCAAAAAGAATTGATTACTAGCCATTAAGAATCGAGAGTTGACTCCAAAAAGAATTGATTCTGAGATGTTGAGAATTGACAGTTGATTCTTAAAAGAATTTATTCTGGGGCTTTTGACAGTCGATAGTCAATTACAAAAAGAATTGATTTTGAGATGCTGAGAGTCATGGGTCAACTCCAAAAATATCTGATTTGGAGGCATTGGGATTTGAGAGTCATTTCCACCAAGAAACGATTACAGTCATTAAGAACCGAGAGTTAACTGCAAATAGAATCGATTCCAAAGCATTAAGACTCATGAGTCAATTGAGATTTGTGAGTCAAAAGAATTTTCCCAAAAGAACTGATTACTAGCCACTGAGATTCCAAAAAGAATCAATTCTGAGATTTTGAGAATTGACAGTTGATTCTCAAAAGAATTGATTCTGGGGCTTTTGACAGTCGAGAGTTCATTTTAAAAAGAATCGATTTCAATGCATCATGAGTAGGTTGTAAAAATAATTGATTCCTAAGGATTGAGAATTGAGAGTCGATTCCAAAAACAATTGATTACTAGCCACTGAGAATTGAGAGTCGGTTCCAAAGAGAATCAATTCTGAGATGTTAATAATTGACAGTTAATTCCAAAAAGAATTGATTTTGAGATGCTGAGAGTCATGGGTCAACTTTGGTTCCAAAAATAATCTATTTCAAAGCATTGAGAATCAAAAGTCTTTAAAAAAAAAAATCGGTGTTGAGAATTATGAGTCAATTCCAAAAAATAATTGATTCTTAGGAATTGAGATTCGAGAGTCAATTCCAAAATAACTGATTTGGAGGCATTGAGATTTCAGAGAAATTTCCACCAAGAATCGATTATATTCATTGAGAATCTAGAGTTAACTGCAAAAAGAATTATGAGTCAACTAAGATTTGTGAGTCATTTCCTAAAAAAAATTGATTACTAGCCACTGAGAATAGAGAGTGGATACCAAAAAGAATCAATTCTGAGATGTTGAGAATTGATAGTTGATTCCCAAAAGAATTGATTCTGGGGCTTTTGACAATCGAGAGTTCATTCCAAAAAGGATCGATTCCGAAGCATTGAGAATAAAGAATCAATTGCAACAATTATGAATTGCTAGGCATTGAGAATCGAGAGTCAATTCCAAAAAGAATCGATTTTGAGATGCTGAGAGTCATGAGTCAACTCTGAAGATAATTGATTTGGAGAAATTGAGATTTGAGAGTCATTTCCAAAACAAATTGATTACTAATCGTTGAGAATTGCTAAAAAAGATCCATTCCAAAGCATTGAGAATCGAAAGTCAATTTAAAAAATAACTTTTGAGAATCGTGGGTCAATTCTAAAAAATAATTGATTTGGAGACATTGAGATTTGAGAGTCATTTCCACTAAGAATCGATTATATTCATTGAGAATCAAGAGTTAACTGCAAAAAGAATCAGTACCAAAGCATTAAAAATCATGAGTCAGTTTTAATAATAATTGATTCATAAGAATTAAGATTCAAGAGTCAATTTAAAAAAAGATTCTTTTTGGAATCAACTCAGCCTAAGCAGATGGTATTTTGTCTGAAGTTGTCATCCACAGTGTGAAAAATCAAAAAAAAAAAAAAAGCTAATAAAACCATCCTGATGTGTGTTTCAGTGTGACGTACTGGCGCTGGACATCGGGTGTTCACGGGGAATCATTTTCGGCACCTGCTGAACAATTGGAGCTTCCTGCAGGACACACAAGGTTATAAATGGAAGCGTAAATCTGTGTGTGTGTGTGTGTGTGTGTGTGTGTGTGTGTGTGTGTGTGTGTGAGTGATGTCCAGCTGTCGTGTGGTATTAAACTCACCTCTCGAACCCTCCTCTGAGTGTACATCTCTATAAACAAACACAACAGCAGGTCAGACGCACAACACAAACATTTCAGAAACTTTTATTTAAAACACTAAACCAGTTTATAAATGAATAAATAAATACATGAATAAACAAATAAATAAAAGTAAATAGATAAGTACATGTAAAGGGAGCGAAAACACCTCCCTATATGATAATATAAGTGATCACGATGAAGACATACATAAATACATGCATCTTAAACGTATATATTGAAAATTTACCAAGTTGAATAATTTAATGTGCAATTAAAATGAGCCTATCATCATTTTATAAATAAATATGAAAATAAACAAATAAATAAACAAACACAAATAAAAATAAATAAATTACAATTGGGAGATATTCACCAACTAAAGCAATCATAGAGTTTAAATTTGACTATCAGAGTTTATGTTTAATTATAGAAATGAATATTAATGAATGAATGAATTATTAACTATATTAACTAATTAATTAAAATAAATTAATAAATAAGCAAAGGAAGCGAAAACACCTTCCTATTTGATAATACATGTGATTATGATGATGATGACATACATAAATACATGCATCCTAAACATATTTAATATTAACCAAGTGTAATAATTTAATAATGCAATTAAAACAAGCTTATCATCATTTTATAAATAAATAAAAAAATAAACTAATAAATATACACACCAAAAATACATTAATAAATAACAAATGGGGGATATTCACACATCAAAGCAATCATACAGTTCAAATTTGATTGTTCAGTTGTTAAATGCATATTCATTTTTAACTATACAAATAAATAAAAAAAAACAAGCAACAAATGTTAGATAATCACCAATCAAAGCAATCATAGAGTTCAAATTCGACTATCGACTATAATACAAGCATCTTAAATAAATGATTAAATTAAATATAGTTTTATTTAAGATTTACCAAGTGTAATAATTTAATAAGTGCAAATAAAATAAGCTTATCATCATTTTATAAACAAATATAAAACAATAAACAAATAAATAAACACAAATAAAAATAACCAAATGAGAATTGTTAGATAATCACTAATCAAAGCAATCATGGAGTTCAAATTCGATTATCAGAGTATGTTTAAATACAGAAATATAAATAAATATATGAATAAATGAAAAGTAAATAAGTAAAAGTAAATAATTGATATGATGATATGTAACCATGATAATGACATACATAAATACAAGCATCTTAAATAAATAATTATATTAAATATTTAAGATTTACCGAGTGCAACAATTTAATAAGTGCAATTAAAGTTCATAAATAAATAACTAAATAACACAAATAATTTCCCAGTACTGGGAAACACCCATACACACTCATTCACACACACACACACACTACGGCCAGTTTAGTTGATCAATTCCCCTATAGCGCATGTGTTTGGACTGTGGGTAAAACCGGAGCACCTGGAGGAAACCCACGCCAACACGGGACAACATGCAAACTCCACACAGAAACACCAACTGACCCAGCTGGGACTTAAACCAGTGACCTTCTTGCTGTGGGGCCACAGTGCTAACCACTGAGCCACCGTGCTGCCCCCATGTAAGATTTATAAAGTGTAATAATTAAATAAATGCAATCACAGTCCTAAGAGGAGCGAGTCAATACTCTATACAGCTTCAGAGAGAGCTGTTGTGCGTTTGTGTTTCGTGCGGTGTCGTGTTTCTGTAAAGGTTATTGTGAGTATTATTAGCCTCTCTGTTCACTTTAACACCACAAAATAGTCCAGATGCCTCGATCTGAATTTAGAAAGAGCTCTTCACTCTGGAGGTTTAAAATCTGCGCTTGAATGGCGATTGATGCGGTGTATTTTGTGTTTATCTGTACCTGCTCGTGTTTGTCTGACAGGTTTCTGAGGAGGATTTTCCGGCAGGGGTTTTTTCAGCTCGTCCTCGAACGTCTCGAAGCTGCTTTCGTCCATTGCTCACCTCATAAAGACATAGAAAAGGTGTGTTATTTTGGAGGTTTTTGGCTGGAAATATATCAAACTGTAGAGATCATGCCCTGAAATAATAAAGTGGAGTTTTATTTTTTTATTATATTTCATTTTTTATTTTCATATTCTATTTTTATTTATTTATTTTATTTATTTGTGTTGTATTCAATTTAATGTATTATTTTATTATTTTTATTAAATTTTATTTTATTAACTTTTATAATTAAATGTTTTATTTTATTCTATTTTGTATTAATTTAATTAATTTAATTTAGTTTTTTTATTTATTTAATTTATTTTTATTAGTTTATTTAATTTAATTGTTCCTTTTTCTATTTTATCTTTTAAATTGAGTGTAATTTATTTTTCATTTTAAATTAAATTAAATTAAATTAAATTAAATTAAATTAAATTAAATTAAATTAAATTAAATTAAATTAAATTAAATTAAATTGCCGGCAGTTAGCTTTCTGCAACTCTCACATGGTCGTCCACTGAAGCTATGCAGGGCTTCGCCCGGTCAGTAGCTGGATGGGAGACCACATGGGAAAGCTAGGTTCCTGCTGGAAGTGGTCTTAGTGAGACCAGGAGGTGGCGCCCAACCTGTGGTCTGTGTGGGTCCTAATGCCCCAGTATAGTGAAGGGGACTCTATAATGCTCAGTGAGAGTCGTCTTTCGAATGAGACGCTAAACGACTCTCTGTGGTTATTAAATCCTTATAAAAAGAGTAGGGGTTTAACCCTGGCATCCTGACCAAATCTGCCCACTGGCCTCTGTCCATCATAGCCTCCTGACCATCCCCATGTCATAACTGGTTTCATCACTATGTCTGGTGCTGGATGAGGAGATTCCCTCCCAAAAATGTGTTAAGGGCTTTGAGCGTCCAGAAAAGTGTATAAATGTAAGGAATTATTATTATTATTAATTACATTTATTTTATTTTTAATTTTCATTCATTTTCTTGTCGGCTTAGTCCCTTTATTAATCTGGGGTCGCCACAGCAGAAGGAACTGCCAACTTATCCAGCACGTTTTTACGCAGCGGATGCCCTTCCAACCGCAACCCATCTCTGGGAAACATCCACACACACTCATTCACACACACACACTATAGACAATTTAGCCTACCCAATTCACCTGTACCGCATGTCTTTGGACTGTGGGGGAAACCGGAGCACCCGGAGGAAACCCACGCGAAGGCAGGGAAAACATGCAAACTCCACACAGAAACGCCAACTGAGCCGAGGATCAAACCAGCGACCTTCTTGCTTTGAGGCGACAGCACTACCTACTGCGCCACTGCTTCACCCCTAATTTATTATATATATATATATATATATATATATATATATATATATATATATATATATATATATATATATATATATAAAATAAATAATAATGTTTTGTAATTTTTAGTACACACACACACACAGACACAACAGAAACCATAAAAAATTAATAGAAATAAATAAAATAAAATAAAATAAATAATAAGCCCCCTAATTGGACAATCCTACAATTGCACCTGCTTTCAGACTTTCAGAGTTTTTTGGCTCCGTAAAACTGTTTAAGCTTGAAAAACACTGGAGATACAAAACTGTAAAAGATGTAAACTTTAATGTAATGCCACAGAAACTGACAACAACTAGTTGTTAAAGTCAGCTTGATTTTAAGTTGTAAAAACGATGTGTCTCTTTAAATTAAATAGTGTAAATGTTTATAATTGTCTGTTTAAATAGGTTTGTAATTGTCCTGTACAGTTTTAAACATAAATGATACAAATTATGTAACATATTACCATGTTTAAACTTCATGCATGTCAAAAAAATATAATAAATAAATATATAAATAAATACAACAAATAAATATATAAATAAATAAATATATCGGTATTACAAAAATATCACTCAAAAATCACTATATAAAATAAATATAGCATTTGTATTAATATTATTATTATTATTAATTATACTATCCAAAGGTTTTGATTGATCTTAAAAATCTGTAAAACTATTAATAATATTGGAAATGTAAAAAAAAATAAAAATAATAATAATTAAAAAAAAATATATATATATATATATTTTTTTTTACATTTCCAATATTATTAATAGTTTTACAGATTTTTAAGATCAATATATATATTATATATATATATATAATTTCCAATATTATTAATATATTATTAATATTATTATATTTATATATTAATAATATTATTATTAATATTATTAATATATTAATATTATTATTATAATATTATAATTATAATTATTATCATAATATTATTATTATAAAATTATAATTATAATATAATAATATAATATATATTTCCAATATTATATATATATATATATATATATATATATATATATATATATATATATATATATATATATATATATATATATATATATATAACATTTCCAATATTATTAATATATTATTAATATTACTATATTTATATATTAATAATATTATTATTAATATTATTAATATATTAATAATATTATTATAATATTATAATTCTAATTATTATTATAATATTATTATTATAAAATTATAATTATAATATAATAATATAATATATATTTCCAATATTATATATATATATATATATATATATATATATATATATATATATATATATATATATATATATATATATATATATATATATATATATATATATATTAATAGATTTTTCAGGTCAATCAAAACCTTAGGATAGTATAATAATAAATAATAATAATAATAATATTACAAATGCTATATTTATTTTATATAGTGATTTCTGACTTAATATCACTTTACAATAGACAACAGACAATAGAAATGTAATATACAAATCGTCACCTCAGAATTATAAATTTCTATCTCATTTTTGTCAAAATGGAGTTATTGACATATTCCTATTAAATGACAACTTATTTACATTATGGCATGTTTTTTTTATAAGTTGTTTACATTTTAAGACTTTTTATTTAAAAAGCAAATGTTACACATATACTGTTTACTATGAAATGCAAAAACTGTAAAGCTCAATATCTCAAAATCATTCAGAGACAGACTTTTATAATTCCAAGATGACGAAAATATAAATACACAATATTATAGACAGCAATAGCTAAAAATTGTATGTTAATGTTTAAACAAATAACAATAAAATAGTACACATTTCAGTTAAATATTCAGCTAAAAATAAATGACCTATAGAGACTTACATACATACTTAAGCATTAAAATCAGTACAAAATATATTAAAATACATAAATATGAAGAAATATTTGATACAAACGCAACTGTGGATACCACAGACAACTAAAACAGTGTAGTGTTGGGGGAAAAATGTTAAATGCAGTTTTAATTGCTGCCATTAAAGGTAAAAACAACTGCAAAAAATGATATGTGTAGTTATTATTGTGTGTTTCTCTGTCTGAACAATAAAAGTCTGAAATATCCTTCAGATTGCAGGAGAATCACACACACACACACACACACACCAGAAGCACAGAGAGCCGTCCTACTGCTGGACGTCTCCTTTGACCCCTGTTTGACCCCTGAGCTTACCTGCAGGAGCAGAAGAGCAGAGCTGGAGGAGCAGAGAGAGAGAGCAGAGGAGTGAGAAGAGCTGCGGTGGGTGGAGGAAACACACACGTACACGTATGCATGCACTCACGCCCTCACACACACACACACATACACACACACACACGCACACACACACACACACACACACACATTGACATTAAAGAGACACTCATTCTCTCTCTCTATCTCTGTCTCACTCACACACACACACACTTGTGACAGTCACACACAGGTGCAGAAGTCATGCTGTTACAGGACACTGATAATTCTCAGGGATGAAGAGTGATTTATTTAGGAGCTAAAGGCTGCTTTTGAATTGCAGAACTGAAGTAATTATGTGACACTTCATGGTTATATTTATATATATATATATATATTCATTAATTTTCTTGTCGGCTTAGTCCCTTTATTATTCCGTGGTTGCCACAGCAGAATGAACCGGCAACTTATCCAGCAAGTTTTTACGCAGCGGATGCCCTTTCCAGCCGCAACCCATCTCTGGGAAACATCCAAACACTCATTCACACACACTCATACACTATGGACAATTTAGCCTACCCAATTCACCTGTACCGCATGTCTTTGGACTGTGGGGGAAACCGGAGCACCCAGAGGAAACCCACGCGAAGGCAGGGAGAACATGCAAACTCCACACAGAAATGCCAACCGAGCCACCCAGCGACCATCTTGCTGTGAGGCGACAGCACTACCTACTGCGCCACTACAGTATATATATATATATATATATATATATATATATATATATATATATATATATATAGTTGAAGTCAGAATTATTAGCCCCCTTTTGATTATTTTTCTTTTATAAATATTTCCCAAATGATGTTGAACAGATTCAGGAAATGTTCACAGTATGTCTGATAATATTTTTTCTTCTGGAGAAAGTCTTATTTGTTTTATTTCGGCTAGAATAAAAGCAGTTTTAAATTTTTTAAAGACCATTTTTGAGACTAAATTATCAGCCCCTTTAAGCTATTTTTTCTCGATAGTCTATGGAACAAACCATCGTTATACAATAACTAATTACTAACCTAAATTACCCTAACCTGCCTAGTTCACCTTATTCACCTAGTTAAGCCTTTAAATGTAACCTAAGCTTTGTCTTGAAAAAAAAAAGTCAGAATTATTAACCCTCCTGTAGGAAAGTCCTAAAACGGAGTTGCAGTTCTTATGAGTATACACTAGATGGCGCACCTCCCTAATTTGACCGACATCTACTACTTTCACTTTTAAGAGCAAGCACACGGCATAAATCACTTGTGAGGCACGGTGAGAGGGCAAAACATCTTTCCTGTGTGCGTTCATGCCAAGAAAGTGAGTTTATTTACTGATTTCCACCAAAAATATGTATAATACTTATGTTAATACTGTTAATACAATATATGTAATGTTATATTTCTCCTTTAATGCATATATTTGCATTATCCTATGTTATATGTCAATCTGTGTTGGGAAGCTAATATGCTAGTCCAAAATATTAATGTTTCTTTGTTGGATTGATGTATATATTTTGACAGATGGTGTAATTTTGAGTCATTTCCATATACTACAGTTTGACAGTGAATTTATTCCTATATTTAAAGATTGTTTTCTGCTGTAATTTGAATGGAAATGTTTGACTGTTGTTAGTTAATTGCTAAACCTGTTATATTTTATTGATACCTGTACTAATATACCCACTCTTTAAAGTTATTTTTGGATGAAACTCTCCGAGCCCTTTACTCTCTTACCGGAGTCTCCAGTTTTCAAGGACTAACAGAACATTCCAGAGGTTCCACCTCAACACCTCCTGAATTGCACCTGCACATGTTTAAACTTCATGCATGTCAAAAAATATATATAAATAAATATATCGGTATTATAAAAATATCACTCAGAAATCACTATATAAAATAAATGTAGCATTTGTATTAATATTATTATTATTATTTATTATTATTAATTATACTATCCAAAGGTTTTGATTGATCTTAAAAATCTGTAAAACTATTAATAATATTGGAAATGTAAAAAAAAAAAAAAAATATATATATATATATATATATATATATATATATATATATATATATATATATAACATTTCCAATATTATTAATATATTATTAATAATATTATATTTATATATTAATAATATTATTATAATATTATAATTATAATATTATTATTATAAAATTATAATTATAATATAATAATATAATATATATTTGATATATATATATATATATATATATATATATATATATATATATATATATATATATATATATATATATATATATATATTTAACATTTCCAATATTATTAATAGATTTTTCAGGTCAATCAAAACCTTAGGATAGTATAATAATAAATAATAATAATATTACAAATGCTATATTTATTTTATATAGTGATTTCTGACTTAATATCACTTTAAAATAGACAACAGACAATAGAAATGTAATATACAAATCGTCACCTCAGAATTATAAATTTCTATCTCATTTTTGTCAAAATGGAGTTATTGACATATTCCTATTAAATGACAACTTATTTACATTATGGAATGTTTTTATTTATATTTTATTGATACTTAATTTTTCCTATTTTATGTTCCAGACCACACACATATACGCAAACTCTCACATCCACTCTGTACTTATCCCAACAACGGTTAACCTGTACTAATATACCCACTCTTTCAAGTTATTTTTGGATGAAACTCTCCGAGCCCTTTACTCTCTTACCGGAGTCTCCAGTTTTCAAGGACTATCAGAACATTCCAGAGGTTCCACCTCAACACCTCCTGAATTATTAGCCCTATAATATCGCTTAATAAAGTGCAACACATTAGGAGCCGTTCAGACACAAACACTAGATGGCGCTGTAACTCTACACGGAGCCGCAAGGACAAACAAGGAAGCATTAAATGTACAGATCAACAAATCTGACCTGAATTTGACTGTGAATGTGCTTTAATCTTATGCACAGGAACAGAAACGAACGCTGAAATCAACATCAGCACAGAACAGAGTGTGTGTGTGTGTGTGTGTGTGTGTGTGCTTTATTGTCAATTCAGCCACATGTACAGGACATATAGAGAATCGAAATTACCTGACTCTAAGACCCTAGGTGCCTAACATATAATGTTAATATAAAAAGTAGAGTTTTAAGAAAAAGAACATTTATTATATATACATTTGTACATAAAATGTGGTCTAAAAATGTACATAAGGGTTAAAAATTAGTAAACAATACAATACAATGACATTAAGGTGTGTGTGTGTGTGTGTGTGTGTTAGCAGGTCTCTCTGAAGGCAATAGTTGCATCATGATCAGTGTTCTTCTCTCTCTGCTGTCCGCTCTCATTAAACCTGCTGTTAAGAGCTGCAGACGATATTCAAGTGAAACTGCGTGACCTTTTCCAGACTCCTGGCTGTCAGCGATGTGCTTTTAGCGTCTGATGTTAATGCTGTGTGTGTGTGTGTGTGCATCGGCTCAGACCAACGCATTTATACAGCAGGACGGCCATCAAATCTTCAAGCTTTCAGATGTTGCTCGCTATTTCACCAATACCGCTCATACAGACCTCATGACCTGTGGAAAACACACTCTTTCATCTCTCCTTCACATTTGCACCAGATATTTACAAACAATCACTCAATATCACTGTATAAAGTGTTGTGCATTTATAAGTGTGCCTCACACATGTGAGTGGGCTTGACAAACCACCTGTAGAAACACACTCTTTTATTTCTGACACTTTAATAGGCGTTTACACCATGTGTGCTTCAGTGTGAGTGTGTGTTCATCTAACACTCCACATCTATAATCCTCTTAGTCTATGCTGACGTTATCTTCAGCAGCTCAAACACCATAATGGCTAATGGACAGACGGCTGCTTCTCACTCAGGGCTGCTGGTTATGCTAATGAGGGAGAGATGGGCACTAGTGGGCGGGGCTTTCCCCCTTTTATAAAAGGGAGCATGTCAATCAAAGTGTTTCACTCATCAAGTCTGATTAAAACAAACACAATTCATTCATGTTGATCATCAGAGGCTGGAGATATTCACACACAACTGGGTTCAAACCAATGACTGTAAAAAAATATGGACGACGCGACAGCCCTTTTTCCCATTGAACGCCTTGAGGGCAAAACGCCTGCTTGACGGGCACAAACTGTCGCAAAAGACTGCTGAAATTGGAGCCTTGACATGCGCAGAAGGACTGTCTGATGGAGCCAGAGGAGGAGCCGCGAAAATGAGCGGAGTCGAGCTTCCAACCAAACGCTTTATGTAAAATAAACCACGCCCCCGAACTGCTCAGCATGCGTTTGCTGTCATATCAACACAAATGGATGTAATAATGTTAACAAATATGAGGGTTTTATATATTCAATCGCACCAGCTCCGGGCCGCAGCGCATAACCTACTCCCGGCGTCGCGGGCTGATTCCGGCTCGCATGCGGCAGCGCCGGCTCGCTCGGCCACCGCATCTGGCTCGATTGACTCGGGCTGGAATCGGGCAGTGAGTCCAGGCATCCGGAGTAGGTCCAGCAGAGATAGTCAGTCTGAGCTCTGAGGGGTAAGTCTCCGGCAGGCGAGAATCTAGCCGGAACTGGCCCGAGTGTGTTTTGCTATCTGGGTGGTTAGGCGTGTATCAGCAAACTAATAAAGCCCGAAAAAATCCCTGACCTTAGCGAATAAACAGTGTTCCACCAGGATCATGTATGTCAGAAACTGTAGTTTACTGCTGAACTTATCTTGTCATGGTAAAATAACACAGAAATCGAGTAATAACACTTCAGTCTCCTGCCGAAGCTCAGACGCGCTGCTTTGAGAAACTGTCAATCACCGCTGTCAATCACGATGACACGCCCAGCATTAAATTACTGCTAAAAACAAACTGTTTACAAAAATGAAGATCTGCACCTATTTCAGCACAATAACCAGTGCCTTAATCCACCAGAACCATCTTTCTGGACATTTTATTGCAAGTGTAATAAATGTTTTTATTTGGGCTCAAGTCTCCTTCATTAACACGGAGGAGGCGGGCTTTATGACTTGTACTGCAGCCAGCCCACAGGGGGCGATCTAACGGCCGAGACCTTCACTCAAACGCAGGCTTGCGGCACACTTGGTTCAAACCCCGCCACAGCCATGTCACCCTGCAGCCCAAGACCGGTTACTCACTGAAGCTAAGCAGAGCTGAGCCTGGTCAGTACCTGGATGGGAGACCACTAGGGAACACTAGGTTGCTGTTGGAAGTGGTGTTAGTGAGGCCAGCAGGGGGCGCTCAACCTGTGGTCTGCGTGAGTCCTAATGCCCCAGTAAAAGTGAAGGGGACACTAAACTGTCAGTGGGTGCCGTCTTTCGGATGAGACGTTAAACCGAGGTCCTGACTCTCTGTGGTCATTAAAAATCCCAAGGCACTTCTGGTGAAAGAGCAGGGGTGTAACCCCGGTGTCCTGGCCAAAGTCCCTCTATCAGCCCTTACGATCATGGCCTCCCAATCATCCCCTCTCCACCGAATTGGCTCTATCACTGTCCCTCCACTCCACCAATAGCTGGTGTGTGGTGAGCGCACTGGCGCCATTGTCCTGTGGCAGCCGTCGCATCATCCAAGTGGATGCTGCACACTGGTGGTGGTGTGGAGAGACCCCCCTTATGATTGTGAAGCGCTTTGGGTGTATTGCCATACACAATAAATGAGCTATATAAATACACATTACATTACAAAAGTGTTGTTTTGAATAATAGGCCCCCTTAATCAACTCTTTTTTCGTTTGCTCTCAGTGTGTGTGTGTGTGTCGTGGGACGAGCTCTGGTTTACTCTGTAAGAACAGAAAACAGTGTCATTTCCGGGAGACTAAATTGGGACGATTCTCAGCAGCACTGTGTTGGGTGTATTTAGAGCGCAGGGAAGCCCAGGGCGCCTTCAGCCCACTTTCTGAAAACACAAGACCTGGAACACCTTCAAGATTAAGATCGTCCATCGCTGCTGCGGGTCAGTGATTTACTGAGATCATAAAGCCCTGAAGCACACCTCACATTATTCTCCAGTCAGAGACGAATGATCATTTGAGGTGAGGAAGACTGGGCGTTTCTTCAGCAAGGACAGGTTGAATTGATAGAGAGTGACAGTAAAGATGTGGGCGGCACGGTGGCTCACAGAAAGAAGGTCACTGGTTCGAGTCCCAGCTGGGTCAGTTGGCGTTTCTGTGTGGAGTTTGCATGTTCTCACCGTGTCGGTGTAGGTTTCCTCAGGGTGCTCTGGTTTCCCCCACGGTCCAAACAAATGCACTATAGGGGAACTGATGAACTAAATTGGCCGTATAGTGTATGATTGTACTGCCCACTGAGCCACCATGCTGCCCTAATAAAAGTTCAATATTGCAATTTATAATGTAAATTTTTATCTAAAAACTCAAAAGTATATTTCTCTAAATAGCGAGATAAAAACTGTTGCCTTTTTATAATTCATTCATTCATTCATTCATTCATTCATTCTTTCAAGAGTTCACACTTAGCTCATGACTTACAAAAGCTCATTTGGCATGCTGTCCCGGGAGAGAGCCTTGAGCTCAAGGCATTCCTCGAGTCCAGGGCTCCCTCCCTTTGTGGGGCGAAGGGAGATTGAGCTCAGGGCAATCTCAAAACTCCCCCGCAGCTAGCCCAGGTGAACTTCCTGAGAGTGAGACGACTAGTAAAAGAGACTTAGGTTTCAGAGGTCTATGATGCAGAGCAAAAAATATATATATTATTATTCTTTTTGTTTTGGGAGAGAACTGCGTTCTAGCGCCACGCAGAGATACCAGAAGCTCAGTAGGGAGCCGGAGCTATTGGTATTGCTGCTGGTTGCTGGGCCGCCGAGCTACCTATTTTGGATAAAGGTGGAAGAAGGGGGAGGAGGGGGGATTCTTCAAGACGAAGATAGTTGTAAGTGGAAAAGGAGGAGATATATATTGAAACTAGGGATCCTTGATTGAAGGATCGTGATTAGCTAGTATGAGCCAGCTGGGTTAATCATGAGTACGTACTCCTCTCGAAATTAGTTAAAAAAATTAAACTTCTTTTCAATCGTTCGTTCGTTCATTTGTTTATCTATTCATTCCTTCAATTGTTCGTTCTTTCGTTTGTTCATTCATTCAATCATTCATTCAAACAATTGTTCGTTCATTTATTTAATCTTTCAATCATTCATTCATTCATTTATTCAATCATTCATTCAAACAATCGTTCGTTCGTTCATCGTTCATTCATTCAATCGTTTATTCATTCATTCATTCAAACAATCGTTCGTTCGTTCATTCATTTGATTGTTCATTCATTCATTCATTAAAACAATTGTTTGTTCATTCATTCAATCATTCATTCAAACAATCGTTTGTTCATTCATTCAATCGTTCCTTCATTTATTTATTCATTAGTTCAATCGTTCATTCATTTATTCAATCATTCATTCAATCGTTTGTTCGTTCATTCATTCATTTATTTATTCTTTCAATCGTTCGTTCATTCATTTATTCATTCATTCAATCATTCATTCAAACAATCGCGTTTTTTCATTGTTCATTCATTCAATAGTTTATTCATTCATTCATTTATTCATTCATTCAAACAATCGTTCGTTCGTTTATTCATTCGATCGTTCATTCATTAAAACAATTGTTTGTTCGTTTATTCAATCATTCATTCAAACAATCATTTGTTCATTCATTCATTCAAAAATTTATTCAATCGTTCGTTCACTATTCATAGTTCAATCGTTCATTAATTTATTCAATCGTTTGTTCGTTCATTCATTCATTTATTCATTCGATCAATCGTTCGTTCGTTCATTCATTTATTCATTCATTCAATCATTCATTCAAAAAATCGTTCGTTCATTCATTCATTTATTCATTCATTCAAACAATCATTCATCCATTCGTTCAAACAATCGTTCGATTGTTTGTTCATTCATTCAATCATTCATTCAAATGTTCGTTCATTCATTCATTTATTCAATCATTCGTTCATTTTTATTACATGTTTTATTTGTTAGGGACAGATCAGACACAATTAAAATTAAACTGAAATAGCAACAATACACTTACCGTAATCCATGTAGCCCGAGCTAATGCACAGTACATGTCTCTAGAAGGGCTTTTCGAAATGACAGTAACAAAAACAGCAAGTGGTCCACATTTATAATGCAGGCACACTCAACATGACGACAAGTGTGTGTCTTTTGAAAATGATTATGATTTGAAGTCGTCCTGAAGTGAACTATACATAAATATTATGGCAAAAACAATCAAAACAGTGAAGTTCTCTGAGTTTCCTGATTAAATTTTCAACAAGACGTTTCAACTGAAGGACTACAGTACATCAATGTAGCCATGGCAACGTCTGCCAGCAGCTCTTTATAAACTCACTTCTGAAAGCTCATAGATGTGTGTGTGTGTGTGTGTGTGTGTGTGTGTGTGTGTGTGTGTGCGTGTCACTTCAGGTTGGACTGTGACTGACTCGCGCAGTGTGTGAGAATGAACAGATATTTCAGGAAAGCCTCTGTAATTCAGCTCATTTGAATAAAGGACTGTAGCGTGCTTTATTATCATTTCCTGATTCCAGAGCCTAGTGATCACCCTACTTAGACAGTATTTTAAGGCGTTAAAGTCGTTTTCATGACAGGGAGAATTAAGCAGGATGAAAAATGCCATGTGTTGCCTTGGTGTGTGCGTTTTTACATATTTACATGCCAGCAGCCTTCGAAAATACACAGAGACTGCCTTTTCCATTCTATTATTTCCAGTACAGTGCCACGAAGGCAGTTCTGAAGGCAAAAGGGGGTCCAACCTGGTACTAGGAGGTGTACTTTATAAAGTGGCCAGTGAGCGTGTACGCGTGCATGTAAACACAGATGTAAAGTTATAGCTGATTTATTAGTTTGTGTGTGTGTGTGTGTGTGTGTGTGTGTGTGTGTGTGTGTGTGTGTGTGTGTGTGGGTGTATATGTGTGTTTGTTTCTGTTTGAGTGTGTGTTTAGTTGCATGTAAGTGCAGGTGTGTGTACATGTTTACGTGTGTGTTTTTGAATGCGTGTTTGAGTGTGCCCTGCTGAAAAATCCAGCTTATACCAGCCTAGGCTGGTTGGCTGGTTTTAGCTGGTTGACCAGGCTGGTTTTAGAGGGGTTTTGGCCATTTCCAGGCTGGTTTCCAGTCAATTCCAGCCTGGTCTTAGCTAGTCAGGCTGGAAAATGACCAGCTAAATCCAGCTAAAACCAGCTTGACCAGCCTGGTTTAAGCTGGACATAGCTGGTTTTGGCTGGGCTCCCAGCCTGGCTAGGCTGGTCAAGCTGGTTTTAGCTGGTTTTTTCAGCAGGGTGTGGATGAGCATGTGTGTGTGTTCCTGTGTGAGACAGTGTGCTTGTTTGTATGTGTGTGTGTGTTTATGTTTGCAATTGTGCATGTGTATTTGTATTTTGTGTTTGTGTGTGTGTGCATATGCATGTGTGTGAGAGTGTTCATGTGTGTTTGCATTTGTGTTGCCATGTTTGTGTCTGTGTTTGTGTGTGCGTGTTGTGTGCATATATGTTTGTTTACCTTGTGTGTATTCCATGTTTGTGTGTTGTGTGTGCATTGCATGTTTATGTTTGCTTATTTGTGCGAGTTTGTTTGTGCATGAGTGTGTGTGCGTGTCTGTGTGTGTGTGCGCTTGTACATATTTATATATACCCTCATGTTTCTTTTGTGCATTCATGTCTGCGTGCGTGCATTTGAGTGTGTGTATGTGTGCATTGCCGTGTGCCTGCATGTGTGTGTGTGTGTTTGCTCACGTAGAAGCTCCACACGTGCATTAACTGATAAGCCGCGAGTGAAATGAAACATCTCTGAGTGTGTGTGTGTGTGTGTGTGATGTGTAAGCGCCGCCTCAGGTGTGTTTACCTGCTCCACATTCACAGATTAAACAGCCTCTGAATCTCAATGCTGATGCCTGAAGATCAGAGGCGCAGTTTCCCTGTTGCTCTACATCACACACTCTTCATTTATTGCATGTTTGTGCTGTTTTTACTGCCCTGTGAATCGCGGGAAACATCATGTTACATCCTGCAGAGCTGATTTATTGATTTCTGACCGAAAACAAGACCCGCTGATGGTCCTGACTGCAGAAAACCTTCACATGAGATCAACATCGACTGTTCAGTTTAATATCCTGAAGCTTCTGCTGCTCAATGACTTTCTTCATCCGGCTGAAATTTAACGATTTGATAGCAGAAATACAGCTAAAGTCAGCATTATTAGCCCCCTTATCAATTTCTGTTTCAGCACATTTCTAATCATAATAGTGTTAATAACTCATCTCTAATAACTGATTTCTTTTCTCTTTGTCATGATGAAAGTAAATAATATTAGACTAGATATTCTTCATGATACTAGTATTTAGCCTAGAGTGACATTTAAAGGCTTAACTAGGGTAATTAGGGCAATTAGGCAAGTCAATGTACATCAATACAGTTTCAGTTAACTTACCTTAAAAGAGACCCGAGGCCTGTTTCAGTAAGGAGGTTCAAACATCTCGGAGTTTAAACTTGAACTCTGAGTTGATTTACCGAGAGATTAAAAACTACGAGTTTTCGGTTTCAGAATAGCGGATCAAAGTAGAACAAAAGTGAAGTGTGTGTGACAGTCTGACGCAGAGTTATGAGGTCACAAAGTTTGGGCCAATGTTAAGTCTATGGGATTTTTCCAATGGTCCCAGGACGTTTTTTGGAAAACCGAAAGACGGATCAGTCGGAAAAGATATAGCACACCGAGTCAGACCAGTTTGGAGGTGTGGTGTGAGTTTGGTGGTCATAGCTCGGAAGCTCTAGGAAGAGATAGTGTTTGATTTTTAGTCTCAGAAGAAAAATAGGATTTCAGTAGTCTAGTCACTTTGTTAAACCGTAGAGTTGAATTTTCAACATCAAAAGTGGACAGTGCAGAGATCAACATCCCATAATCAGTGGCGTAGCGGACGGGCCCGCAGGGCACGCACCGCGGGGGGGCCCCGCGTGATTAGGGGGCCCCGCGTCGTCGCGATTTTCAATAAACTGTTGGGAACAACTGTGGTCGGAACCAAAGTTCACACGTCTGTGTTCTCTGAACACCTCTCAAGCGGTGGACTACTTCATTCTGATTGCTTGCCGCCAATGTTGCCAACTTAGCGACTTTGTCACTAGATTTAGCGACTTTTCAGACCCCCCCTAGCGACAAATCTAGCGACTTTTTTGTGTGTTACTGGAGATTTTTTTAGACTGTCATTTTTCCATACTGTACCGTCCCTACTCTTCTCAACGAGCTGCGTGTGATGCCGCCGGCCCCTCCCCCGCCTCACAGCACTGACAGGCGGCCCAGTCAGTCCTCTACAGCAGCCTCTCCCACCTGCAGCCCGAGAGCAGATCACCCCTCTGCGTACCGACGACAAAAGATTTAGCACAGGCAGTGTGAAGGTATTTCCCTTGTACAGTCAAATCGATCTACTTCTCCTTTATTTTAACAATTTATTTAGACCGTTTATTCTTTTCTTGTTCACAATCACAGATATTAGTGACAGGTTCTGAACCTGTCTGAGTTTATTACATATGAGAGATTACTGCACATTCACTACACATCTATAATTATATACTGTATTCAAACAGCAATACATTTAGTTAAATAAACATGCTTATATAAAGTGTAGTGCAATTATAAATATCCCTTTATAAACCATAGGCTGTTAAACAGAAACGGTAGAACGTGATGACGTCAATGATATGCAAATTGACGTATGACGTATCCCCCCCCCCCCATCATCAGGGGGCCCCGTCAGCGATCCCTGCAGGGGGGCCTCCGCATTTTGCGCTACGCCCCTGCCCATAATGCAATTCACTACCACAAATAAACACAAAATGCAGCTGATATGGCATTAAAACAAATAAATAAATAAAATTCAGATGAGCATATATAACACACACACACACACACACACACACACACACACACACACACACACATAGCGTTTTGAAAGCTCACAGCGGTGCTGCAGAAACGCTCAGCAGACTCTACATGACTGAACGAGTGTTATACGTGACTGCTTTACCAATGCGTCTGGAACACACCGGCAATAAGTGGACAAATCAGCGTCTTAAACGCGGTGAAGTGGCTCCTGACTGTTTGACTTTGCCTGGCAGGTTTTAAATTGCATCTGCACCGCTGGGAGTTCAGACATGATGTTGCCATCAGAGGATTTGCTGGAAATCAGAGATTGCGTTTCCAGGCTCTTCAGCTGAGCATATTATTGCTGCAAAGAACATTAAGCAGACTCATCTTGACTTTACATGTGACGTGCTGTAATATAAATGTAATGATGTTATTATCTGTCTGACGGATGATGTGGTGACATTTACAGTCTGACCTGAGGCTAAATATAGTGTAGAGTAGGGCTTCATGATGTATTGCAAAATTATCATAGATGCACTATGCATTGTTAATGTATTTAGTGATTCACCCCTGCTGAAAAATCCAGCTTAAACCAGCCTAGGTTGATTGGCTGGTTTTAGCTGGTTGACCAGGCTGGTTTTAGAGGGGTTTTGGCCATTTCCAGGCTGGTTTGCAGCCATTTCCAGCCTGGTCTTAGCTGGTCAGGCTTGAAATCGACCAGCTAAAACCAGCTTGACCAGCCTGGTTTAAGCTGGACATAGCTGGTTTTGGCTGGGCATCTCCCAGCTCTGATATCCCTTTTTACTTTCACCATTTATTCAGAACAGACCTTCGGATGACAGGGAAGGCGGTGAAATGATAAATTTGTGTTACTTTCTCTTCGCAGATAAGATATACAGCCAAATACACAACGTTTCTATGTAACTCCCAACGATGCTTCCGGGTTTCTTCCCACCGCAGCCTCAATTTCGCTTTTAAAGATGGCGGCCGCGTGAAATCAGTCTATTGCAATGTGAAGAGACTTTCAACCAGCACAACAAAACATGTCATTGTTTTTATAAGCTGATGTTCTGTCTGTCTTCCATCATTCTGTCTTTCATTAGGCTGGCTTGTGTAGCAAGCCAGACTACTGTTATCCTATTTTTCTTCTGAGACTAAAAAACAAAACGCATCTCCTCCTAGAGCTTTCGAGCTATGACCACCAAACTCACACCAAACCTTCAAACTGGTCTGATTCAATGTGCTATATCTTTTCCAACTGATCTGACTTTCGGTTTTCCGAAAAACGTCCCGGGACCGTCGGAAAAATCCCATTGACTTAACATTGGACCAGACTTTGTGACCTCATAACTCTGCATCAGACTGTCACACAGACTTCTAACTGGGCTCATTTAATTCAGACTACCTAACTGCCAATACCTGATGAGCTTTTAACATTTTTGGCCACGCCGTAGTAACCACTTTTGGGACCCTAGAAACTGTCCCATAGACTTCCATTCAAAAGACTGTCATTGACTTTACATTGGATCAAACTTTGAGAGCTTATAACTCTGCATCAGACTGTCCTACAGACTAATGGCTGAGCTCATTTAACTCAGACTACCAAACTGCCAATAACTGATGAGCTTTTAACATTCTAGCCACTCCCTAACAACCAGATACTGCACCCTAGCAACTGTCCCATAGACTGCCATTATAGAGACCCAGATTGATATCGTCATGCTGTAGTGTTATAGCAACATGCTAATAATGATTAGCTAAGTACTTTAACATTCTAGAAATTTAATATCTATCTATCTATCTATCTATCTATCTATCTATCTATCTATCTATCTATCTATCTATCTATCTATCTATCTATCTATCTATCTATCTATCTATCTATACTTTTTAAAACTGTATAAACTAAATAAACTATTACCAACAGGCTTTCACAAGCCAGCCTCAAATTTTGTCTCGACAAACTTTAATAATCTAGTTTTATTTGACTCTCTATCATTCTACCTATTGTTCTGTGTTTTGTCAGTTGTATCATTCAGTTCAGCATGCTGTCATAGATAGAAAGAGTAATGCAGAAATACCCCCCCTCAGATATTGTTTATAATACATTAGAGCTGTTTGTTTCAGAGGACATGGTGTTTCTGTACTCTCCACATTTGCTGAGAGCAGTTCAGAAAACTCTGCTTTTCTCTGCACGCCGCCGTCTGGAGAACAGCTTCTGTTTGATGCTCCTCTTTCTGCTTTTGCTGTGTAGTTTTGCACTTGTTTATTTTACTCGTCTCCCGCTGAAGGTGAATCAGAAGTTAAGAGTGCTTCTGGGCACAGATAATACTGAAGCATGCATGTTTTGGCATATGCATACATGCACGTTAGATTAGGCAATAACACTACGATAAGTTTCCATGCTAACACAGTACTTGAAGGGGTGTTTATAAGACCTTTATAATAATTATGACAAGACATGTTAATGATATTTTATGCATGCCTTTGACTAATGTTGTGTCATCTTAAATGCAAAGATGACATCGTTGACAACCTGACATAAACAAATACAATTTGTTTTTGTCTTTGTCATGACAATTTGACGTTCCCAAGGCAAGATAGTATGTCATAAATCTGTCATAAACATTATTGTCATGAAACCATTATAAATGTGTTTGTGAATATATTTGAGTGTATATGTATCTGCGTGTGTGTATGCATATGTCTGCATCTGTATCTGTATGCCTGTGTTCTCTCTCTCTCTCTCGCTCGCTCGCTCGCTCTCTCTGCATGCCCCTATGCTCTGGTTAATCCTTAGTAAAGTCGCTGTCCTGCATAATAACTCCACATTCGCATCCCAGCCTCTGATCATCAGTCAATTACACACATTAACTGTCCTGACAGCGTCTGCTTCACGCTCGTCGGCAGATGAAGAGATGCTAATTAATACACACCGTCCCCTCGAGGCCGCGGTACAATCTCTGGGCAAATTACTCCATCAATAAGTGCTTTTCAGAGCTTGTACCTTCTATAAGGCCAGAGCGGGTGTGTTTTTGCAGGCAGGGTGAGTATGAGTGTGTCTCTACAGGCAGTGCGAGTGTTTTTTTGCAGGCGGAGCGAGTGTAAGTGTGTTTTTTTACAGCCAGAGCCAGTGTGTTTTTACAGGCAGAGCGAGTGTGTTTTTACAGCCAGAGCGAGTGTGTTTTTACAGCCGGAGCGAGTGTGTTTTTACAGGCGGAGCGAGTGTGTTTTTACAGCCAGAGCGAGTGTGTTTTTACAGCCAGAGCGAGTGTGTTTTTACAGCCAAAGCGAGTGTGTTTTTACAGCCAGAGCGAGTGTGTTTTTACAGGCAGAGCGAGTGTGTTTTTACAGCCAGAGCGAGTGTGTTTTTACAGGCGGAGCGAGTGTAAGTGTGTTTTTTTACAGCCAGAGCCAGTGTGTTTTTACAGGCAGAGCGAGTGTGTTTTTACAGCCGGAGCGAGTGTGTTTTTACAGGCGGAGCGAGTGTGTTTTTACAGCCAGAGCGAGTGTGTTTTTACAGCCAGAGCAAGTGTGTTTTTACAGCCAAAGCGAGTGTGTTTTTACAGCCAGAGCGAGTGTGTTTTTACAGGCAGAGCGAGTGTGTTTTTACAGCCAGAGCGAGTGTGTTTTTACAGGCAGAGCGAGTGCGTTTTTACAGGCAGAGCGAGTGTGTTTTTACAGGCAGAGCGAGTGTGTTTTTACAGGCAGAGCGAGTGTGTTTTTACAGCCAGAGCGAGTGTGTTTTTACAGGCAGAGCGAGTGCGTTTTTACAGCCAGAGCGAGTGTGTTTTTACAGGCAGAGTGAGTGTGTTTTTACAGGCAGAGCGAGTGTGTTTTTACAGGCAGAGCGAGTGTGTTTTACAGCCAGAGTGAGTGTGAGTGGGTTTTTACAACCAGAGTAACTGTGAGTGGGTTTTTACAGGCAGAGCGAGTGTGTTTTACAGCCAGAGCGAGTGTGTTTTTACAGCCAGAGCGAATGTGTTTTACAGCCAGAGCGAGTGTGTTTTTACAGCCAGAGCGAGTGTGTTTTTACAGTCAGAGCGAGTGTGTTTTTACAGCCAGAGCGAATGTGTTTTACAGCCAGAGCGAGTGTGTTTTTACAGCCAGAGCGAATGTGTTTTACAGCCAGAGCGAGTGTGTTTTACAGCCAGAGCGAATGTGTTTTACAGCCAGAGCGAGTGTGTTTTTACAGCCAGAGCGAGTGTGTTTTTACAGCCAGAGCGAGTGTGTTTTTACAGCCAGAGCGAGTGTGTTTTACAGCCAGAGCGAGTGTGTTTTTACAGCCAGAGCGAGTGTGTTTTACAGCCAGAGCGAGTGTGTTTTTACAGCCAGAGCGAGTGTGTTTTTACAGCCAGAGCGAGTGTGTTTTTACAGCCAGAGCGAGTGTGTTTTACAGCCAGAGCGAGTGTGTTTTTACAGCCAGAGCGAGTGTGTTTTTACAGCCAGAGCGAGTGTGTTTTTACAGCCAGAGCGAGTGTGTTTTACAGCCAGAGCGAGTGTGTTTTTACAGCCAGAGCGAATGTGTTTTACAGCCAGAGCGAGTGTGTTTTTACAGCCAGAGCGAGTGTGTTTTTACAGGCAGAGCGAGTGTGTTTTAAAGCCAGAGCGAGTGTGTTTTACAGCCAGAGAGAGTGTGTTTTTAAAAGCAGAGCGAGTGTGTTTTTACAGCCAGAGCGAGTGTGTTTTTACAGGCAGAGCGAGTGTGTTTTTACAGCCAGAGCGAGTGTGTTTTTACAGGCAGAGCGAGAGTGTTTTTACAGGCAGAGCGAGTGTGTTTTTACAGGCAGAGCGAGTGTGTTTTTACAGTCAGAGCGAGTGTGTTTTTACAGCCAGAGCGAGTGGGTTTTTACAGCCAGAGCGAGTGTGTTTTTACAGGCAGAGCGAGTGGGTTTTAACAGCCAGAGCGAGTGTGTTTTTACAGCCAGAGCGAGTGTGTTTTTACAGCCAGAGCAAGTGTGTTTTTACAGCCAGAGTGAGTGTGTTTTTACAACCAGAGTGAGTGTGAGTGGGTTTTTACGGCCAGAGCGAGTGTGAGTAGGTTTTTACAGGCAGAGCGAGTGTGTTTTTACAGCCAGGGCGAGTGTGAGTGGGTTTTTACAGGCAGAGCGAGTGTGAGTGTGTTTTTACAGGCAGAGTAACTGTGAGTGGGTTTTTACAACCAGAGTGAGTGTGAGTGGGTTTTTACAGGCAGAGCGAGTGTGTTTTTACTGCCGGAGGAGTGTGTTTTTACAGCCAGAGCGAATGTGTTTTTACAGCCAGAGCGAATGTGTTTTACAGCCAGAGCGAGTGTGTTTTTACAGCCAGAGCGAGTGTGTTTTTACAGCCAGAGCGAGTGTGTTTTTACAGCCAGAGCGAGTGTGTTTTTACAGCCAGAGCGAGTGTGTTTTACAGCCAGAGCGAGTGTGTTTTTACAGCCAGAGCGAGTGTGTTTTTACAGGCAGAGCGAGTGTGTTTTTACAGGCAGAGCGAGTGTGTTTTTACAGCCAGAGCGAATGTGCTTTACAGCCAGAGCGAGTGTGTTTTTACAGCCAGAGCGAGTGTGTTTTTACAGCCAGAGCGAGTGTGTTTTTACAGCCAGAGCGAGTGTGTTTTTACAGCCAGAGCGAGTGTGTTTTTACAGCCAGAGCGAGTGGGTTTTTACAGCCAGAGCGAGTGTGTTTTTACAGGCAGAGCGAGTGTGTTTTTACAGGCAGAGCGAGTGTGTTTTTACAGCCAGAGCGAGTGGGTTTTTACAGGCAGAGCGAGTGTGTTTTTACAGCCGGAGCGAGTGTGTTTTTACAGGCGGAGCGAGTGTGTTTTTACAGCCAGAGCGAGTGTGTTTTTACAGCCAGAGCAAGTGTGTTTTTACAGCCAAAGCGAGTGTGTTTTTACAGCCAGAGCAAGTGTGTTTTTACAGCCAAAGCGAGTGTGTTTTTACAGCCAGAGCGAGTGTGTTTTTACAGGCAGAGCGAGTGTGTTTTTACAGCCAGAGCGAGTGTGTTTTTACAGGCAGAGCGAGTGTGTTTTTACAGCCAGAGCGAGTGTGTTTTTACAGGCAGAGCGAGTGTGTTTTTACAGGCAGAGCGAGTGGGTTTTTACAGCCAGAGCGAGTGTGTTTTTACAGGCAGAGCGAGTGGGTTTTAACAGCCAGAGCGAGTGTGTTTTTACAGCCAGAGCGAGTGTGTTTTTACAGCCAGAGCGAGTGTGTTTTTACAGCCAGAGTGAGTGTGTTTTTACAACCAGAGTGAGTGTGAGTGGGTTTTTACGGCCAGAGCGAGTGTGAGTAGGTTTTTACAGGCAGAGCGAGTGTGTTTTTACAGCCAGGGCGAGTGTGAGTGGATTTTTACAGGCAGAGCGAGTGTGAGTGTGTTTTTACAGGCAGAGTAACTGTGAGTGGGTTTTTACAACCAGAGTGAGTGTGAGTGGGTTTTTACAGGCAGAGCGAGTGTGTTTTTACTGCCGGAGGAGTGTGTTTTACAGCTAGAGCGAGTGTGTTTTTACAGCCAGAGCGAATGTGTTTTACAGCCAGAGCGAGTGTGTTTTACAGCCAGAGCGAGTGTGTTTTTACAGCCAGAGCGAGTGTGTTTTTACAGCCAGAGCGAGTGTGTTTTTACAGCCAGAGCGAGTGTGTTTTACAGCCAGAGCGAGTGTGTTTTTACAGCCAGAGCGAGTGTGTTTTTACAGCCAGAGCGAGTGTGTTTTTACAGCCAGAGCGAGTGTGTTTTACAGCCAGAGCGAGTGTGTTTTTACAGCCAGAGCGAGTGTGTTTTTACAGCCAGAGCGAGTGTGTTTTTACAGCCAGAGCGAGTGTGTTTTTACAGGCAGAGCGAGTGTGTTTTTACTGCCGGAGGAGTGTGTTTTACAGCTAGAGCGAGTGTGTTTTTACAGCCAGAGCGAATGTGTTTTACAGCCAGAGCGAGTGTGTTTTCACAGCCAGAGCGAGTGTGTTTTTACAGCCAGAGCGAGTGTGTTTTTACAGCCAGAGTGAGTGTGTTTTACAGCCAGAGCGAGTGTGTTTTTACAGCCAGAGCGAGTGTGTTTTTACAGCCAGAGCGAGTGTGTTTTTACAGCCAGAGCGAGTGTGTTTTACAGCCAGAGCGAGTGTGTTTTTACAGCCAGAGCGAGTGTGTTTTTACAGCCAGAGCGAGTGTGTTTTTACAGCCAGAGCGAGTGTGTTTTTACAGGCAGAGCGAGTGTGTTTTTACAGGCGGAGCGAGTGTGTTTTTACAGCCAGAGCGAGTGTGTTTTTACAGCCAGAGCGAGTGTGTTTTTACAGCCAAAGCGAGTGTGTTTTTACAGCCAGAGCGAGTGTGTTTTTACAGGCAGAGCGAGTGTGTTTTTACAGCCAGAGCGAGTGTGTTTTTACAGGCGGAGCGAGTGTAAGTGTGTTTTTTTACAGCCAGAGCCAGTGTGTTTTTACAGGCAGAGCGAGTGTGTTTTTACAGCCGGAGCGAGTGTGTTTTTACAGGCGGAGCGAGTGTGTTTTTACAGCCAGAGCGAGTGTGTTTTTACAGCCAGAGCAAGTGTGTTTTTACAGCCAAAGCGAGTGTGTTTTTACAGCCAGAGCGAGTGTGTTTTTACAGGCAGAGCGAGTGTGTTTTTACAGCCAGAGCGAGTGTGTTTTTACAGGCAGAGCGAGTGCGTTTTTACAGGCAGAGCGAGTGTGTTTTTACAGGCAGAGCGAGTGTGTTTTTACAGGCAGAGCGAGTGTGTTTTTACAGCCAGAGCGAGTGTGTTTTTACAGGCAGAGCGAGTGCGTTTTTACAGCCAGAGCGAGTGTGTTTTTACAGGCAGAGTGAGTGTGTTTTTACAGGCAGAGCGAGTGTGTTTTTACAGGCAGAGCGAGTGTGTTTTACAGCCAGAGTGAGTGTGAGTGGGTTTTTACAACCAGAGTAACTGTGAGTGGGTTTTTACAGGCAGAGCGAGTGTGTTTTACAGCCAGAGCGAGTGTGTTTTTACAGCCAGAGCGAATGTGTTTTACAGCCAGAGCGAGTGTGTTTTTACAGCCAGAGCGAGTGTGTTTTTACAGTCAGAGCGAGTGTGTTTTACAGCCAGAGCGAGTGTGTTTTTACAGCCAGAGCGAATGTGTTTTACAGCCAGAGCGAGTGTGTTTTACAGCCAGAGCGAATGTGTTTTACAGCCAGAGCGAGTGTGTTTTTACAGCCAGAGCGAGTGTGTTTTTACAGCCAGAGCGAGTGTGTTTTTACAGCCAGAGCGAGTGTGTTTTACAGCCAGAGCGAGTGTGTTTTTACAGCCAGAGCGAGTGTGTTTTACAGCCAGAGCGAGTGTGTTTTTACAGCCAGAGCGAGTGTGTTTTTACAGCCAGAGCGAGTGTGTTTTTACAGCCAGAGCGAGTGTGTTTTACAGCCAGAGCGAGTGTGTTTTTACAGCCAGAGCGAGTGTGTTTTTACAGCCAGAGCGAGTGTGTTTTTACAGCCAGAGCGAGTGTGTTTTACAGCCAGAGCGAGTGTGTTTTTACAGCCAGAGCGAATGTGTTTTACAGCCAGAGCGAGTGTGTTTTTACAGCCAGAGCGAGTGTGTTTTTACAGGCAGAGCGAGTGTGTTTTAAAGCCAGAGCGAGTGTGTTTTACAGCCAGAGAGAGTGTGTTTTTAAAAGCAGAGCGAGTGTGTTTTTACAGCCAGAGCGAGTGTGTTTTTACAGGCAGAGCGAGTGTGTTTTTACAGCCAGAGCGAGTGTGTTTTTACAGGCAGAGCGAGAGTGTTTTTACAGGCAGAGCGAGTGTGTTTTTACAGGCAGAGCGAGTGTGTTTTTACAGCCAGAGCGAGTGTGTTTTTACAGCCAGAGCGAGTGGGTTTTTACAGCCAGAGCGAGTGTGTTTTTACAGGCAGAGCGAGTGGGTTTTAACAGCCAGAGCGAGTGTGTTTTTACAGCCAGAGCGAGTGTGTTTTTACAGCCAGAGCAAGTGTGTTTTTACAGCCAGAGTGAGTGTGTTTTTACAACCAGAGTGAGTGTGAGTGGGTTTTTACGGCCAGAGCGAGTGTGAGTAGGTTTTTACAGGCAGAGCGAGTGTGTTTTTACAGCCAGGGCGAGTGTGAGTGGGTTTTTACAGGCAGAGCGAGTGTGAGTGTGTTTTTACAGGCAGAGTAACTGTGAGTGGGTTTTTACAACCAGAGTGAGTGTGAGTGGGTTTTTACAGGCAGAGCGAGTGTGTTTTTACTGCCGGAGGAGTGTGTTTTTACAGCCAGAGCGAATGTGTTTTTACAGCCAGAGCGAATGTGTTTTACAGCCAGAGCGAGTGTGTTTTTACAGCCAGAGCGAGTGTGTTTTTACAGCCAGAGCGAGTGTGTTTTTACAGCCAGAGCGAGTGTGTTTTTACAGCCAGAGCGAGTGTGTTTTACAGCCAGAGCGAGTGTGTTTTTACAGCCAGAGCGAGTGTGTTTTTACAGGCAGAGCGAGTGTGTTTTTACAGGCAGAGCGAGTGTGTTTTTACAGCCAGAGCGAATGTGTTTTACAGCCAGAGCGAGTGTGTTTTTACAGCCAGAGCGAGTGTGTTTTTACAGCCAGAGCGAGTGTGTTTTTACAGCCAGAGCGAGTGTGTTTTTACAGCCAGAGCGAGTGTGTTTTTACAGCCAGAGCGAGTGGGTTTTTACAGCCAGAGCGAGTGTGTTTTTACAGGCAGAGCGAGTGTGTTTTTACAGGCAGAGCGAGTGTGTTTTTACAGCCAGAGCGAGTGGGTTTTTACAGGCAGAGCGAGTGTGTTTTTACAGCCGGAGCGAGTGTGTTTTTACAGGCGGAGCGAGTGTGTTTTTACAGCCAGAGCGAGTGTGTTTTTACAGCCAGAGCAAGTGTGTTTTTACAGCCAAAGCGAGTGTGTTTTTACAGCCAGAGCAAGTGTGTTTTTACAGCCAAAGCGAGTGTGTTTTTACAGCCAGAGCGAGTGTGTTTTTACAGGCAGAGCGAGTGTGTTTTTACAGCCAGAGCGAGTGTGTTTTTACAGGCAGAGCGAGTGTGTTTTTACAGCCAGAGCGAGTGTGTTTTTACAGGCAGAGCGAGTGTGTTTTTACAGGCAGAGCGAGTGGGTTTTAACAGCCAGAGCGAGTGTGTTTTTACAGCCAGAGCGAGTGTGTTTTTACAGCCAGAGCGAGTGTGTTTTTACAGCCAGAGTGAGTGTGTTTTTACAACCAGAGTGAGTGTGAGTGGGTTTTTACGGCCAGAGCGAGTGTGAGTAGGTTTTTACAGGCAGAGCGAGTGTGTTTTTACAGCCAGGGCGAGTGTGAGTGGATTTTTACAGGCAGAGCGAGTGTGAGTGTGTTTTTACAGGCAGAGTAACTGTGAGTGGGTTTTTACAGCCAGAGTGAGTGTGAGTGGGTTTTTACAGGCAGAGCGAGTGTGTTTTTACTGCCGGAGGAGTGTGTTTTACAGCTAGAGCGAGTGTGTTTTTACAGCCAGAGCGAATGTGTTTTACAGCCAGAGCGAGTGTGTTTTACAGCCAGAGCGAGTGTGTTTTTACAGCCAGAGCGAGTGTGTTTTTACAGCCAGAGCGAGTGTGTTTTTACAGCCAGAGCGAGTGTGTTTTACAGCCAGAGCGAGTGTGTTTTTACAGCCAGAGCGAGTGTGTTTTTACAGCCAGAGCGAGTGTGTTTTTACAGCCAGAGCGAGTGTGTTTTACAGCCAGAGCGAGTGTGTTTTTACAGCCAGAGCGAGTGTGTTTTTACAGCCAGAGCGAGTGTGTTTTTACAGCCAGAGCGAGTGTGTTTTTACAGGCAGAGCGAGTGTGTTTTTACTGCCGGAGGAGTGTGTTTTACAGCTAGAGCGAGTGTGTTTTTACAGCCAGAGCGAATGTGTTTTACAGCCAGAGCGAGTGTGTTTTCACAGCCAGAGCGAGTGTGTTTTTACAGCCAGAGCGAGTGTGTTTTTACAGCCAGAGCGAGTGTGTTTTACAGCCAGAGCGAGTGTGTTTTTACAGCCAGAGCGAGTGTGTTTTTACAGCCAGAGCGAGTGTGTTTTTACAGCCAGAGCGAGTGTGTTTTACAGCCAGAGCGAGTGTGTTTTTACAGCCAGAGCGAGTGTGTTTTTACAGCCAGAGCGAGTGTGTTTTTACAGCCAGAGCGAGTGTGTTTTTACAGCCAGAGCGAGTGTGTTTTTACAGGCAGAGCGAGTGTGTTTTTACAGCCAGAGCGAGTGTGTTTTTACAGCCAGAGCGAGTGTGTTTTTACAGCCAGAGCGAGTGTGTTTTTACAGCCAGAGCGAGTGTGTTTTTACAGCCAGAGCGAGTGGGTTTTTACAGCCAGAGCGAGTGGGTTTTTACAGCCAGAGCGAGTGTGTTTTTACAGGCAGAGTGAGTGTGTTTTTACAGGCAGAGCGAGTGTGTTTTACAGCCAGAGCGAGTGTGTTTTTACAGCCAGAGCGAATGTGTTTTACAGCCAGAGCGAGTGTGTTTTTACAGCCAGAGCGAGTGTGTTTTTACAGGCAGAGCGAGTGTGTTTTAAAGCCAGAGCGAGTGTGTTTTACAGCCAGAGAGAGTGTGTTTTTAAAAGCAGAGCGAGTGTGTTTTTACAGCCAGAGCGAGTGTGTTTTTACAGGCAGAGCGAGTGTGTTTTACAGCCAGACCGAGTGTGTTTTTACAGCCAGAGCGAGTGTGTTTTACAGCCAGAGCGAGTGTGTTTTTACAGCCAGAGCGAGTGTGTTTTTACAGCCAGAGCGAGTGTGTTTTTACAGCCAGAGCGAGTGTGTTTTTACAGGCAGAGCGAGTGTGTTTTTACTGCCGGAGGAGTGTGTTTTACAGCTAGAGCGAGTGTGTTTTTACAGCCAGAGCGAATGTGTTTTACAGCCAGAGCGAGTGTGTTTTTACAGCCAGAGCGAGTGTGTTTTTACAGCCAGAGCGAGTGTGTTTTTACAGCCAGAGCGAGTGTGTTTTACAGCCAGAGCGAGTGTGTTTTTACAGCCAGAGCGAGTGTGTTTTTACAGCCAGAGCGAGTGTGTTTTTACAGCCAGAGCGAGTGTGTTTTACAGCCAGAGCGAGTGTGTTTTTACAGCCAGAGCGAGTGTGTTTTTACAGCCAGAGCGAGTGTGTTTTTACCGCCAGAGCGAGTGTGTTTTTACAGGCAGAACGAGTGTGTTTTTACAGCCAGAGCGAGTGGGTTTTTACAGCCAGAGTGAGTGGGTTTTTACAGCCAGAGCGAGTGTGTTTTTACAGGCAGAGTGAGTGTGTTTTTACAGGCAGAGCGAGTGTGTTTTACAGCCAGAGTGAGTGTGAGTGGGTTTTTACAACCAGAGTAACTGTGAGTGGGTTTTTACAGGCAGAGCGAGTGTGTTTTACAGCCAGAGCGAGTGTGTTTTTACAGCCAGAGCGAATGTGTTTTACAGCCAGAGCGAGTGTGTTTTTACAGCCAGAGCGAGTGTGTTTTTACAGGCAGAGCGAGTGTGTTTTAAAGCCAGAGCGAGTGTGTTTTACAGCCAGAGAGAGTGTGTTTTTAAAAGCAGAGCGAGTGTGTTTTTACAGCCAGAGCGAGTGTGTTTTTACAGGCAGAGCGAGTGTGTTTTACAGCCAGACCGAGTGTGTTTTTACAGCCAGAGCGAATGTGTTTTACAGCCAGAGCGAGTGTGTTTTTACAGCCAGAGCGAATGTGTTTTACAGCCAGAGCGAGTGTGTTTTACAGCCAGAGCGAATGTGTTTTACAGCCAGAGCGAGTGTGTTTTTACAGCCAGAGCGAGTGTGTTTTTACAGCCAGAGCGAGTGTGTTTTTAAAGCCAGAGCGAGTGTGTTTTACAGCCAGAGCGAGTGTGTTTTTACAGCCAGAGCGAGTGTGTTTTACAGCCAGAGCGAGTGTGTTTTTACAGCCAGAGCGAGTGTGTTTTTACAGCCAGAGCGAGTGTGTTTTTACAGCCAGAGCGAGTGTGTTTTACAGCCAGAGCGAGTGTGTTTTTACAGCTAGAGCGAATGTGTTTTACAGCCAGAGCGAGTGTGTTTTTACAGCCAGAGCGAGTGTGTTTTTACAGCCAGAGCGAGTGTGTTTTACAGCCAGAGCGAGTGTGTTTTTACAGCCAGAGCGAATGTGTTTTACAGCCAGAGCGAGTGTGTTTTTACAGCCAGAGCGAGTGTGTTTTTACAGGCAGAGCGAGTGTGTTTTAAAGCCAGAGCGAGTGTGTTTTACAGCCAGAGAGAGTGTGTTTTTAAAAGCAGAGCGAGTGTGTTTTTACAGCCAGAGCGAGTGTGTTTTTACAGGCAGAGCGAGTGTGTTTTACAGCCAGAGCGAGTGTGTTTTTACAGCCAGAGCGAGTGTGTTTTTACAGCCAGAGCGAGTGTGTTTTTACAGGCAGAGCGAGTGTGTTTTTACAGCCAGAGCGAATGTGTTTTACAGCCAGAGCGAGTGTGTTTTTACAGCCAGAGCGAGTGTGTTTTTACAGCCAGAGCGAGTGTGTTTTTACAGCCAGAGCGAGTGTGTTTTACAGCCAGAGCGAGTGTGTTTTTACAGCTAGAGCGAGTGTGTTTTTACAGCCAGAGCGAGTGTGTTTTTACAGCCAGAGCGAGTGTGTTTTTACAGGCAGAGCGAGTGTGTTTTTACAGCCAGAGCGAGTGTGTTTTTACAGCCAGAGCGAGTGTGTTTTTACAGGCAGAGTGAGTGTGTTTTTACAGCCAGAGCGAGTGTGTTTTTACAGCCAGAGCGAGTGTGTTTTTACAGCCAGAGCGAGTGTGTTTTTACAGGCAGAGCGAGTGTGTTTTTACAGCCAGAGCGAGTGTGTTTTTACAGCCAGAGCGAGTGGGTTTTTACAGCCAGAGCGAGTGTGTTTTTACAGGCAGAGCGAGTGTGTTTTTACAACCAGAGTGAGTGTGAGTGGGTTTTTACGGCCAGAGCGAGTGTGTTTTTACAGCTGGAGCGAGTGTGTTTTTACAGGCAGAGCGAGTGTGTTTTTACGGCCAGAGCGAGTGGGTTTTTACAGGCAGAGCGAGTGTGTTTTTACAGCCAGAGCGAGTGTGAGTGTGTTTTTACAGGTGGAGCGAGTGTGAGTGGGTTTTTACAGGTGGAGCGAGTGTGAGTGTGTTTTTACAGCCAGAGCGAGTGTGTTTTTACAGCCAGAGCGAGTGGGTTTTTACAGGCAGAGCGAGTGTCTTTTTTCTTTAATATAATAAATGTATTTATTGTTTTATAAACCTAATAATTACTTTTATAATAACTGCATGTATAAAATTCAGTAATAAACATTTAGCTTAGAGAATAAAACCCAGACCACATATCCTCAAATAAAAGAAAGTAATTAATAGCAATTAGTTATTATGTGTGTTAAGTTCAGAGATGTTGAAGAAAAAATCTTCACTTTGTTAAACAGAAATTTAAGAAAAACATGAAAGAATTAAAATTTAACAGGATGTCTAATCATTTAGACTTCTACTGTGTATGTGTAGTTTACTAGTATTGTTATGTAAATATAATCGTTTTTTATATATTAGTTGCAAATATTCATTGAGGGGATCAGTTATGAAGGCTGGGGTCTGTTCTCCAGCAGTTAATAGTAGCTCTGCTCCTGCAGGTTTGTCTGTTATTATCTGTCCTCTTGCTCTGCTTTTCTTCAGTGTTTCTTGTTTTCTCTCTGTGTCTCTGCACTGTTATGTCCTCTGGTCTGTGATCAATAGCTCATTTCACACAGTCAGTCCTTCTGTATTGATAAACTCACACACTGAATCATCTCTGTCTGTCAGTCAAACTGCGGTCTGTGTGAGTGGATGCGCCGTGTGTTTGGCCGTCTCTGAATGACATTGAGATTTTTATGTTTTGCAAAATTTTCTAAATGTGCTTCTGTTTGTGTATGTGTGGCTTTTGAGCTGCAGGTGCAGGAATGTAAGGAATAATTGATGCAAGGAATAATTATGTAAGGCAGGGGCGTCAAACCCTGTTCCTGGAGGGCCGTAGCCTGCACAGTCCCTGCTCCAACACACTCACCTGTAGGTTTCAAACAAGCCTGAAGGACTCAATTCGTTCGATCAGGTGTGCTTAATTAGGGTTGAACTAAACTGTGCAGAGCTGCGGCCCACCAGGAACTGAGTTTAACACCTGTGATGTAAGGAATAATTGATGACAGCTCACTAGATGTTTTTAATTTATTTATTTGTAATTTTCTTTTTATTAACCAGTTAAACTCTGCGGACCCAGTACATCATCGACTTTCGCTTTACGATTTAAAGGGCTAGCATTGCACCAGACCCCCGTAAGTGGTGTCGTTTGAAAGTTTAGAATCTATATTTTATGCACATATGCATCACTTTGGTTTTTATTCTACTGTATAAAAGTTATTTACACTTAAATATACAGTATTTTGGATACCCGAGCTGGGTATTGAACATTGGTTCATTTTCATATGGTTCATATATGACACATGTATAAGTTATAGCTCAAATGAAAGCTCTTGCGGGTGCTCATACGGTTCTAGTATTATTTTTACTGAATTATATTCACATATCAAACAGTTGTTGAATGAATCGTGGTGTTTCCATGGCATAGAAGTGAAAACAATACATTTATGATCAATAAGCAGCCCCAGATAGCACAGACAGCTGTCATCTCTTACCTTATGCTGTGCGCTTCAGGGCCATTCTCCTCTGTTTTTGAGGTGATGTGCATGAGTAATCCTTTTATATGTCTGACGTGGTCTAAACACAGTGAATTATGTTTGATCAAACAAAACAATAGGGAAATATGAAAACAATGATCATCCCTGTGGCTTGTACAGCACCTCTCATCAGTTGGAACACAATAACTTTGGCATAGATTATGGTGGAGACATTTTTCTTTTTTCCTATGATTACAGACATGTGCAGGAACCACCAACATTAATTACAGCATACTAGACCACACACAACCTAAATGGTACACTTTCACATTTGAGTTTATATAAAAAAATACAAAAAGCGCCTCTTTTTTTTAGGTGTTTATTATAACACAGACAACATATACAGATATTTTAAACACTTTCAATAATGTTTTATCAAAATTCAAAGGGTTTTCTTTAAAATCAAACCAAATTTTTGCATTTACACCTCTGCATGTGGATTTGGGAAGCTTTTAAATTTGGGTAGGCAAAATCCAGGCGGAAATCCTAAACTAGCAGCAGAGTTAAACTGGTTAAACACAAAAGTATGCATAAATTAGCAGTTTTCCATATTTTGTAGCAGCAGCAGCAGCAGATAGTTCAGCTCAGATCTGGAGAATAAAATAAAGCGTCTGAAACTGAACTTCAAAACTGAGACTCAGTGCAAACCAACACATATCAGTGATTCAGCCTCTACATTTAATCATGTTAAATAGGTTTAATATGTATTAATTAGATTATAAACCTTACCATTTGGCTGGAGTGCAGTGAGTGCAGTATTCTGTGCTTCTGAATGGGTTTATGTAAACTTCTGTGTTTTTTTTCCACTGTGTATCTTGTCATGTAGCGTCGTGTTAGGACTCGGGTTACAGTGTAACCTGCTCACCTAATGTTTATGCTCATAATATTTATATTATTCGCTAATTAACAACCTCATGTGGAACTCTGAATCTGCATCTCATTTGGGAGTCTGCTATTTTCCACCTGAAGTCACATTTCGGTTACGGACACATGCTTTGAGAGCCTTCATGACTGAATGAATGAAATACGCTGTTTTCCACCAAGACAACCCCGGGTGCTGAAATATAATTGGCTAACCTGGCATTGGGCTGGTTAAAGATATCAAAACAAAGACAGCTGTTTCGGCACATAACGCACATATTCAAAGCAGAATATCTGACATCAGCATCCGCTTGTTAAGTGGTGACGTGTTTGTGACGTATGTAATACTGTTTCCGGGTCCAAGCCGCCATTCAGTTGAGTGGAGAAATCCTTCGTTTATGATCACGTTTTATTCCTATCACACATTAAAGTTAATTTTATATAAAATCATGGTGTACACAACAATCTCTGGGCTTGCTGCATAACAAATACCAAAAATTTAACAATTTTAAAAAAATGAATCACTTTCTGGCATTCGGATATTAGGCATGGACATATATACTGCGATTGTGATTTTCGAAAGCATTAAATCGCTTTGTAAACGTTTATTATTACCGTTTCATGAGTCTCCCCATTCAGTTGAATAGAGCGCTTGGACCCGGAAGCCGCTTCGCGTGACGTCACACTTAACAAGCGGATTGCTTTTCAGATAAACAAGAATGTTTACTGAGCATGTTTCTGAAATATCTGCACAAATATTATGGTGTTTCTATGATGCAGAAGAGACAAAAACTCGCATACAGCAGCTTTAAACTGTAGACTTGAATTTTCAACATTAAAAGTGAAAGCAGAGATCCACATCTCATAACACAATTCACAACTGTACATTTAAATATATAAATATAAATATATAAAAATATTGAATGTACATACCCAGATAGCATACAGTTCTGGGCCACATCTGGGCCAACTAAGGCACATAAGGCTCACTTCTGGCAATGGCAGGAGACATATGGGCCAGATGTGGCCCGTATGTGTCACGCCGGGTGTAGTGTGAGTTGTGGCCTGCTGTATGTGGGCCAGATATGGCCCGTGTGTGACACACCGGGTGTAGTGTGAGTTCTGGCCTACCGTATGTGGGCCAGATGTGGCCTGTATGTGTCACGCCGGGTGTAGTGTGAGTTGTGGCCTGCTGTATGTGGGCCAGATGTAGCCTGTATGTGTCACGCCGGGTGTAGTGTGAGTTGTGGCCTGCTGTATGTGGGCCAGATGTGGCCTGCATGTGTCACGCCGGGTGTAGTGTGAGTTGTGGCCTGCTGTATGTGGGCCAGATGTGGCCCGTATGTGTCACGCCGGGTGTAGTGTGAGTTGTGGCCTGCTGTATGTGGGCCAGATGTGGCCCGTATGTGTCACGCCGGGTGTAGTGTGAGTTGTGGCCTGCTGTATGTGGGCCAGATGTGGCCCGTATGTGTCACGCCGGGTGTAGTGTGAGTTGTGGCCTGCTGTATGTGGGCCAGATATGGCCCGTGTGTGACACACCGGGTGTAGTGTGAGTTCTGGCCTACCATATGTGGGCCAGATGTGGCCTGTATGTGTCACGCCGGGTGTAGTGTGAGTTGTGGCCTGCTGTATGTGGGCCAGATGTGGCCCGTATGTGTCACGCCGGGTGTAGTGTGAGTTGTGGCCTGCTGTATGTGGGCCAGATGTGGCCCGTATGTGTCACGCCGGGTGTAGTGTGAGTTGTGGCCTGCTGTATGTGGGCCAGATGTGGCCTGTATGTGTCACGCCGGGTGTAGTGTGAGTTGTGGCCTGCTGTATGTGGGCCAGATGTGGCCCGTATGTGTCACGTCGGGTGTAGTGTGAGTTGTGGCCTGCTGTATGTGGGCCAGATGTGGCCTGTATGTGTCACGCCGGGTGTAGTGTGAGTTGTGGCCTGCTGTATGTGGGCCAGATGTAGCCCGTATGTGTCACGCCGGGTGTAGTGTGAGTTGTGGCCTGCTGTATGTGGGCCAGATGTGGCCCGTATGTGGGCCAGATGTGGCCCGTATGTGTCACACCGGGTGTAGTGTGAGTTGTGGCCTGCTGTATGTGGGCCAGATATGGCCCGTGTGTGACACACCGGGTGTAGTGTGAGTTCTGGCCTACCATATGTGGGCCAGATGTGGCCTGTATGTGTCACGCCGGGTGTAGTGTGAGTTGTGGCCTGCTGTATGTGGGCCAGATGTGGCCCGTATGTGTCACGCCGGGTGTAGTGTGAGTTGTGGCCTGCTGTATGTGGGCCAGATGTGGCCTGTATGTGTCACGCCGGGTGTACTGTGAGTTGTGGCCTGCTGTATGTGGGCCAGATGTGGCCCGTATGTGTCACGCCGGGTGTAGTGTGAGTTGTGGCCTGCTGTATGTGGGCCAGATGTGGCCCGTATGTGTCACGCCGGGTGTAGTGTGAGTTGTGGCCTGCTGTATGTGGGCCAGATGTGGCCCGTATGTGGGCCAGATGTGGCCCGTATGTGTCACGCCGGGTGTAGTGTGAGTTGTGGCCTGCTGTATGTGGGCCAGATATGGCCCGTGTGTGACACACCGGGTGTAGTGTGAGTTCTGGCCTACCATATGTGGGCCAGATGTGGCCTGCATGTGTCACGCCGGGTGTAGTGTGAGTTGTGGCCTGCTGTATGTGGGCCAGATGTGGCCCGTATGTGTCACGCCGGGTGTAGTGTGAGTTGTGGCCTGCTGTATGTGGGCCAGATGTGGCCCGTATGTGTCACGCCGGGTGTAGTGTGAGTTGTGGCCTGCTGTATGTGGGCCAGATGTGGCCTGTATGTGAGCGGGTTTTTCTTTAAATTCACTATCGTGACAGGTCTAATATAGTGAAAGAATCAGTTCATTAACTCCAGTTTGATAAATGGCATCTTAAACGTGTGTTTGGGAAATAAAACGTTTGCTAGCTAGTGCCTTTTCTCTTAGCTTAGCTCAAAATGAGCTCTGATATCGTTTTTACTTTCACCATTTATTCAGAACGGACCTTCGGGTCACTGGTAAGGCGGTGAAATTATATATTTTGTCACTTTATCTTCGCTGATAAGATATACAGCCAGCTACACAACATAGAGCATCCTCTGTGTAAATCACATTCTGGAATAGTTGGTGGGTCATTCGGCTGTGGCGACCTCAGAAACTG